>NW_026623497.1:775440-812478 GCF_030028575.1 Malurus melanocephalus | reverse complement strand
GCCGTGTGTCACCGCTGTGTCCCAGCAGGGCAGCAAGCTGGGACATTGGAGTGTGTGTGCCGAGGTTTGTGTGTGAGCCGTGCCTTGGCTTTGGAGCCCGGTCAGGAGAAGAACGAGGAGGGCCCCGGGCTCGGCCTGCACGGAGCTCCCCTCGACTGCCGCGCTTCTGTTTCGCTTTCTCCAGACCAGGCAGCCAAGTCAGGTAATTTACGCCTACCTAGTGGAAGGAAGGAGGGTGAGGTGATTGATGGGATGTTTTTAGTTCTTGCGGGGTGCTCCGAGGCTGCGGCAGGGGCTGCCAAGAGAGAACCAAAGCCTGTAAACACCTGCGAATCRTCGTCATGCCTCGACCATTTGTGAATTCTCAGGGAAGATTAAACACGCGGGAATAWAGCTTAATATTTGATTAATGCAGAGATAGGAAGTTGCTGAGTGTTTAGTTTAATAAGCACTTTCAATTTTGGGGCTGAAATACACAGTTTACATAAAACCATTTGATTTTGGGTACCTGCCTTGTGGGCAGAGCAGGGACCATGTGTGTGGCAGAGTCTGGCCAACACACCTTTATGTGTAGTTTTTAGATCTTGGTTTTGTGTGTATAAATTTGTATTATTGGCAAAATTAGTACTAAATACTAATGTATAGCCTTGTAGAATTTTTTTTTTTTGGTGAAGCTCCTGTGGGGTTTTTTTTTCTAAACAGAAAGAGGTCCTCAGACTAGCATGCCAGTACTTGTATTAAGATTTCTAAATTCCAGTCTATCTYTCGGTATGTTCTTCAGTCCCCCTTCTCTTTGAAATGAGCTCTAAGAATCTGCAGAAACTATTTCTCCTCAGTCTTTATCAGTACTCTATTTCTATCTGTGTCACACAACTTTATAATTAATCTGTAAGGAGTAGGGTTCTCACACCAAGCAGAACCTGCCTGTGTTTCAGAAGGTGCAAGTTCATCAACACATTATGAAAAAAATTAGTATTTGTATAATCTTAAGAATGTTTCATATTACAAGAAGGAGTTGAATATTTTTAAGCTGCATAATAAATTCTAAGTGTAATACAATGACCAACCCTTTCTGCTGTTGAGCTCTGACCAGCACAGTGAAGATGTGGAAAAGTACTTGTRTGTAGGAACTAATTAGAAATCAAAATTAAAGATCAGACTAAYTGGTAGTTTTAATGTTTTCTAAGCCCACTAATGTGTCCTAGAGTCTTAAGATAATGTTTCATAAGTGGATGAGCCAAATTAGAAACTGGCAACTATCAAAAAGGAAAGATACTGTCCTCTCATCTCACCTTGAGCTGGCTTTGGCCTTCATAACTGCATTTAAATCCATTTAAAGCACTTAAATGCCTTTATTTTCTGCTGGATGTTCCCACATAGATTCTGGCTTGTTTTCAAAACAGTGTGGTGCGGAGTAGTTCTTTTTGTTGTTGGTTTTTGCTGGGGTTTTTAAGTTCTGCTGGGATAGTAAATTGCATCAATTTATTTTGCACTTGGTCAACTGCTGGTGTCAGCAYGAGGGAGGGGGTGGGTGCCCTGCAKAGCTGGAGAGCGAAGGCAAGGGCTGAGAAGAGAATCTTGCAGAAGGGGAGAGGGAAGCCTTTCATTTCTAGAAGGGCTGGTTTGTTAATTTGACTCAGTTTTATCACAGTGCKATGCCCTCATCCTTCACATTTTATAGATGTCCCCTCCAGAAAGCAGGAGTGCGAGGAAGAGATTGGTGGGATGCAAAATCCTGCTAATTAATTCACTGAGGAGATTCATGGATCTTTGTCTCCTACTAAGGTGTGAAGAAGATGTCAAAACTTGCATTAGTAGACAGAAGGCACCATAACAACAACATTAAGGATGGAGCTGACCTGCTCTTGATTTATTAATAGYGCTAGTGGAATTTGAACTGATTTATCAAGATGAGAGTGCTTAGTACTTCTACACAAATAACCCATTAATCATTCATCAATGACACCTCYTTGAAAGTTATGTTTTGTTGTATTTTTTCTCAAACCCCTGTARGCACAGAAAATTGTTTTGATCTGCATTCACATGTAATAAAGCTCTTTCTCCCTCCTCCTCTTACAGTATCTTGGGTTTAGGGTATTTTTTCACTTAAAGATTAAAACTATAACAGATTCATACTACCACTAATTCATAATACCACTAGTATTAGTTTGAAAGGGCATGGGTTTGTGGTGCTCACAGAGCATTARAAGTCCATTTATGGGTAGTCTGAGGTGGTCTGAGGAAACCTGRCATCCTGGGTCACTTGGGTACTATTGTTAAAAATGGTGGTGGATTAAGATTTTTCTGGGTGTTTCCAGAGTAAGGGAATTGTGCAGTTTAAAGATTAAAACCTGTCTGGCTGATGTGACCCTGTCACCTCGCTTTGTGTTTGATGTCCCAGCAGTTACCTGAGAAACACCTGGGAGATGGATGGAAAGGGCCTCATGGTCTGGTGGCTTGCAGGCCCTGAGGTGAGGACAACAAACAGTGGCATTGCATTGGGTTTTATTGGGGTTTCCTGTTGAGGTTTCTTTTTTGTGAACAGGAAACATCATTTCTCCTCTGGACTGTGCCTCGTGGAAACAACAACAACAACAACAAAAAAAATAAAAATAAAAAAAAAATTAAAAAAAATTAAAAAAAGAGGAAGCAGCCAGTTAGAATTATCAGCACGGGGAAGGGAAATATTTTTTGCCAAGCAGATACATTTTGGGGGTGGGAGAAAAGTTAGCAGAAGAAATAGAATAGCCAGTTCTGAATGGGTAGGAAGAAAACTGCAGATTTAGAGAAAGCTAAAGCCCAGGAACAAGATGCCTAAATGCAGTAATTGAAACCAGAACTCAGTCTGGGAAGTGATGGAGGCCCTCACAGCACACCAGAATTAGTAAAAGTACAAGCTAACAATACCAGGAGGGAAAGATTGCCTGGAGGGCTTTCATATCATAACTTTTAATACCTCAAGGCAAGCCAGTGAGAAAGCTGCTCACATGAAGGGTGGATTGGCAGTGCTCTTTCCAAAATATTATTTTTGGGCTGCTCATCTCTGGTGCCTGGTGATGTGGCTTCAGGGAAGGAGACTGCACGTTTACATAGCATGTGAGTTCCTGAAACCCTACTGAGCTCTGGGGGATTCTTTATGTGGTAACCACAGCCAAGCCAGAGCTGCTAGTAAGGACGGTGTCCTCTAGGCAGTGCTTGTTATTCAGCAAAAATACTTTGGCATTTCAGTCTATTGAAGGTGTTTCCTTTCCTTGAACACATCATTCTGCCTGCCTGACCACAACCTAGGTGGTGGAAACGCTCAGATCCCTTGCTTGTGGATGGATGAAAATGCTTGGCTACATTCTGCCCAGGGAAGCATAACCATTTTGTTTTGGAGCTCAGTCCCTTCCTAGGATCTACTGGGAGATCTACTGGGAGGACTGGTGTGCTCTTCAGCATAGAGGCTTTTATTGTGCATGTGTACCCTCATCCCCCCCATCCAAGCTCCTGTCAGCATTTTTAGAAACTGTTTGCTGAGTATGGTATCTTTCTGAATTTGTAATTTCCTTTTTTTTTGGACTGTTGTGAGAGAAGGTGAGAACAAGCATTCAGTATAATGCATAAAATTGATATGCATACATTGTGCACCCAGTATAAAATCTAAGCAAGACACCTGTAACTGTGCGAGGAGTAAAGCTGGCAGTAAAGGAGCCTTATTTTGCAAACTTGGTGTGGGGATGAAGCTAATGTGGACTTCCAGGAAAGGAGAAAGAGGTCTTGTATTTCAGATTAGAGGCAGGAAGGAAGGAATTAACTGTTGAGAAGGAAAATAGTTAGATACATGAACAAAGCTCCTGGAAYAGCCTCCCAGATCACCTTGCATAACACTTTGGGAAAGYTGCCCRTGATAATTATTACACAGAAAGCTCRGGAAGAACTAAAAGAAAACCAGCAAAACCATAATGTTTTAAGAAAATAAGGTAAGGTTATAAAAGTTACAAAATGTGTTTATTTAAAACACTTTATAAAATAACTTGGGGGAGTGCTTAATGCAGACTAAAATAACCTTTGGTCAACAGGATGTAATTGGCCCAGTTTCTCTTTATTTTGAGCATTTATACCAACAGGTAGGCTTTGTACAGGAGTTTTAAATTACTGTAACCATAAAGAAGAAACTGGGAATTKGAGGAAAATCAAGGTATTCACTTTCCCTTATTTAGACTATTGATGAAGGAKGTTGTATCCCCCAGGCTTTTTCCATAGCTGGTGTAGGGAGAGCTAGGCTGGTGGCTTTCCACAGAGATCTAAAGCTCACAGAAATTTAATCAGCTACCATACCATAAATTTTCAGGCTTGACCTTAAAGAAGAATCTAGGTGAGCTATTTTTAGTGCCTGTATCAATGTAATTGTCCGTCAGTGAATAGTGCTGACCTAATGAGGTGATTGGAAAGTAAACTCTGCTTAATTCATAGTAATTGAGATCAGTTTGGTTTTGTGTGGCTAGATCATATGTTGCTCGGCAAAAATATAGTGCAAACATAGTTTGAGGAAACCTGATCACTGATTTTTAAAGGTTGGATGATCTTGTTAATATAATCTGTCTCTTACTGGTTGTAGGTGAGTAAATAGCAAATGGCTGAAGGTTTTCTTCTTTCTGTAACAGTTTTTGGGATTCTTTTCAAGTGAGAAGTTTGACAGAAGAATCTAGGGGGAGGAAAAAGTGCCAGGGAAAAACCCAAACCTGGTTGTTGTCTCTGAGAAATCTCTTACTTGTCTGGATCAATCTGCAGGCTACGCTGTGGTACCCACAGCGTTTAACTCGGTGACAGGAGGTGGCAGGGACAGCGCGGCCCCCTCCCTTGGCCGGAGCCTTGGAAAGAGACGTGAGGCTCAGAACGAAGGAAAGGACACTTCAGCAGAGCACAAAAAAACCTCAAAATGCTGGCATTCATTTTCAGGCACTCAGGCAAACAAACACCCGGGAACTCAGGTCCTGCTGTGGACTCGGAGGTGACACATGAGCACAAGCCGTGCTGCAGTTTTTGCCAGTGGCCATGCACTTTTTGTGTGCACAAAATCCCAGCTTTCTGGAGGCCCAGCCGTGACAAAAATATGGCCAAACTCTCTGTGATCAATCTAAGCAGGGAATAGTTTCTTGGCAGGAGATGCTGAATCTGACCGTGCGTAGAACATGGCAAAAATTACAGTGAAACAGGAAAGGAATCATTACGCACACCTCTCATGCCTGGGAAACGGGGATGGAGAGACTCGGCCAAAACTGTGTTGTCGCTGGTTAAACTGGTAGGYGTGCTCTCAACATCTCAACCCGAGCTGCCCCACGAAGGACAAAGGGGAAAGTGTAAATTGCTTATTCACCRCTTAGCAGGCAATTAGTTATTTGGAAAAGAACTGCAATAAAAAAGACCCTGCTGTGGGTGTAAAGGCAGCAGCTTTGAAGTCTGACTGTGACTGTAAGTTATGCATACTTGTGGTCGGGGGAATCTTTCTATCTATCGTGTTTCCAAAATTCAGTTTTTTACAAGACAGCTATATTTAATTTTAAAAGGAAGCTGTTCTGAATGCCTGAGCATATACATCACTCTCCTCATACAAAGCTGGATATTAAACAAAATATATTAATATAGGAGAGTCGACTTGGACTGCTGGGCTTTTGGATCCAGCCTTTGTGAACTTGAAACAAGAGACTACATGGGAAAGCAAGCTAGAAATGTGGGATTCTWGCAGAGTCTAAGAGAGCCAGCTCCTTCTTCCCTTCAGTCTGGAGAAAGGATTTATATTTGTTCCTGCATAGAATTTGAGTGCAGATAGATATACAGGCAGAACTTTGGATCTGGTAGATGAATATACAGAAATTGAGATTGCTTTTTTTTCTTTAAATTTTGACCTAAAAGTGTTGTAGCAAAATTTTCCATGCTGCCTGAAGATGCTCTGAGGGCTGAACTTTTGTTAAAAGCTTGGGATTTTTGCACACACTGAAAACACCAGGGTTTTCAATCCTTCCTTTCTTCCCCTTCCCAAYTTAAGGAAAGGATAAGAAACCATACATGATGAAAAGCTCTGGGCTTCTRTGTTCTAGGGAAATGCAGATGACAAGGCATTTGATCAGTGGAAGACTAGGAAAGTAGAAAGAGGATAAAGCCTCTATGTTTGCTGCTTGCATAGAAACCAGAAATRTCATGATTTGCAGCTGCAAAAGAAAATCACATAACTGTCTCAAACCCTTCCTATAGAGCAATATAAATGAGTAAGGAATACATCTCAGTTTAAAATTAAATCTGAAATAAACTGGTTTTTAGAAAGTGAAGGATTTTTTTTTTTTAATCTGTAATGGACAGAGTGCTTTGTGTTGCTGCCTTAGCTGATAATCAGGGGAAGTCCCAAACTGTCCCCACCAGGTCCTGCTGGCAAAGACACCCACTATGAGCCCAGAGAGGGGACAGAGTATCCAGCATGCTGTGGGAGGGCACAGAGCTCTCACTCTTGTGATGGCCAGTGAGTAGATCCAGCCCCTGGAGCTTCCATCACACACAGGAAAGARGAAGTTTCACTGGGACTCACCACTTGGGAGGTTCATACTTCTGTTCCATTTGGTATGCTCTGTGCAACTCAGGCTGTACCTCCTTCTCACCATAAAATAGTAAAGATATTTCATTTTACAGGACATTTCATCTTAGAGAGTTATATGTAAATGTACAAATGACTCAAGTATTACAGGGATTCAGAGATATCAGGATGAAAAGTAAGGAAATGCATTACCATAAATCAATGTTTATTGTACCTACTACGTTCACAKAAATACATTTGGCTAAGAGAGATTGTTCCGTTGATCTGAAACTGAAATCTTCTCATTATTAAACCACAGTTCACCAGTTTACAACAGGACTGGTGACATGTTTCTGCTTTGGAGAAGAGATCAAATATTTTACTAAGGCGTGTTACCTTGGCTTGTGTGCTGTGCGCTGCAGAGCCTTGTGGACAAGGAAGATCCCTTGAGGTTAAAATAAGGTGATCCTAAGAACATATGCAACGTCTAGTTGCACTTTAAAGTGTATTTCTCCTGTCTTCAGAGTCCAGAAATAGACTGRAAATCCAAGAAATGAACATTTCTTACCAACAGCATTTAAAGACAGCATGTTCTCTTAAGTAAGCAACATGTTTTCAATAAATTGTTTCAAGCTGTACAAATGTGTTTGCCAATCCTCAAAGCAATCATTTGCAGCCAGTTTTTTGGATGATAATAAGATTAATGATAAAATAACACTGAAAACAATTTTTAAATAACCTTAGGGATTTAATATAAATCTGTAAATACAAGGAAATTCTGAGTTAAGACAGCCAGAGTGTATTTGACTTAGCCTTGTTTTGCTCCCAACTACCACACATAGAATCCCTCATTAGGAGAAAAAGGTTTAAGCACACTTGATAAAAAAAAAACCAAACATATGTGCTCTTTGCAAGAGCTGCAAGCACAGCAGCACTCAGAGGATGTTGTGTTTATCTTAATTACGAGTGGTTCTGTGTTTGTCACAATGTCTGAACAGTTTCAAAGAAAATATTGTGTTTTATTTCCTCTGCTTGTGTGTTTTTTAATACCCTATGAGTAACRTTGCACGTAGCTGTCATCAGCTTTTTCCAGTGCCTGAGTTCACAGTGTAATAGTGATCTTTGTAGCTGGACTTCAGGTTTTCCAAAAGAAAAAGTATTAATTTTTCTATAATACACTCCAAAGAAAGGTTTGATCTAAAATCATTATTGTCTTCATATCTATAAGTCTTTGCTGTATATATATCTGCCATAATTACTGCGCAGTGGCTATACTTTGTCAAGATAAAATACACTAATAATATCATAGCATTTTTGTTCATAGAAACAAATGAGAGAAAAACACACAGAAAGACCAAGCAGGTATTGAAATAGGTCTGACCAAAGACTTTTTGGGAATAAGCATGCCTACTTGCATCATTTAATCTTGGTGGGTAACATTATAGAAATACAGTGTTCAAAGGATATTTCTGTCAGTTCCTTGTTTAGGAAGGCCCTTCCCCCTCCCAGCTGCAGTCCTCCATGGAATGCAAGGTCAGATAGGAGCTCTGGGTGATCACTTTTTTTTCCATGTTTTTCGCAGGTAGTCTTTATCTTGTATGTTCCCCRTTCTTTGAATGCCTGACTCTGAGAATTGAAACAGGTTTGCAGGAGTCAGAAAGCAAACAGCTATAGCTGTGTCAAGCCATGTGCTCAGAAAATATATAAAAAAAAAAAAAAAAGTGAAAAATCAAATTTTACTTGTTGGCTGGATGCCCAAAAAACAGTGGATACATTTGGCTTCAAACTTTACATATTTCAAATGCAAGTCTGTATAATGGGATAATAACACTGACTTTGCATGGGTTTTATATTGCTGTTTTTTTTAAAGGAGARTTTTTATGCCAAATTTCTTCAGCTTGTGAAAGGTGCAAACAAGTAAAATTCAACTGTGTAATTGTACCGACAGTAACAAGACTTATCAGCYGGCTCAAGGCTTTAAATCTGCTGCATAGACCTACAACTCAATCTGGAGGAACAATTATTTGTGGTTTTGGGCTGGAAACCTCCCTGCCATGGAAAACCTTGTGAAGTCAAGAGCGCATATTGCAGGAAGYACCTCTGAAGAGTGATGGTACAAAGTTCTGGCCAGTCTCCACTGAACACATGCAAACTACTGTTTTCCCAGGTAATTTTTGCATCATTAGATTGCTTTCAGTTTTCAAACAGCAATCCCTTAATTCCCCCTGCATCCCACATTGTTACTCACTCAAAGCTATGTGTAGGCTGGAGTTTTCCTATGGAAGATTTAGTGTCAGGAAAATAGCATATCTCTTTTCAGCTATGTTCTTGGAAATCAGCATGGGTTTTGGCAGAAAAATTTATTAAAAAAAAAAAAAAAAGACTGAAGAAGCCTCATGGGATGAAAGAAATCAGGTCAAGGATTTAAAACTGCCRAATTACAGACAATGCAAAAAGGGGTTTTACAACAAGAAGACTTGGGCAGCTAACATAATAATGATCCTACTATATTATCCTGTAATTAGATCATTTCTTTCTGAGGTGGCCAAGGAATAAATCCCTATAAATACAASCTTTTGTGACACCAGTGATGAGGTAACATGTCTTGCACAAGTCTTGCATTGCTTGAAATGCAAAGATGTAAATATATAGAAATACMAACTTCATTGTGCAAGCAGTAAGATGGAGGAGAAGGGATGGGGGATGGAGGAGAGAGCAAATTCTCCTTTTTTATGGCTGCAAAACTTTGGTTCAGCTCTTTTGGGAAGCTGTGATCCCAAGTCAGACCTGAGGAATAGTGTTTAGTCATCTCAGACCTGTGTGAACACACACCTTCTCAAGGGATGTGGGCAGAGAGATTTGGGCTGACTATCCTTGGCATTTTTTTCTACTTCATCACAAGATATATGTGGAAAAGATAACCCCCATTGTAARTCTTCTCCTGTTATTAATATACTTGTTCAACTCTATGTCAGCAATGAATATCAGAATTCAGCTTGTTCTTGGTGTTGGCTGGTGACTGGCTCTTCAGACCAAAAAAAAAAACCCAGGAAATAACATTCAGAAATCAGGTCATTAGATGAAATATATTTAGGAAGTGCTGAAATGCTTGAKAACTCTTGAGATTGTTGTGAGCATCCCTAATTTAGTCCTCTCGTGTTGTGCGCATCACGGTACCTTCTTCAGGGGCACGATCATTATCCTTCCTGCAGCTTCCCTTCACATGCAGGAGTCAGAGATTCTCTGTAGGTTTCAGGTGATSGGTAACAAGTAATTCACTGGGAATTACTAAACTGGGAAGACTGAATGTCTTGCAGCTATTGGGCTCCCTGAACAGGCCATTCTGTAAAAAAAATGGCAGATTCTGACGTGAAAGAATAATTAATATCGATAAAACCAATGAATTTACCACAAAGCCTGCATGGAAGGGGGCTCAACAGGAGCTGTATAGGCAGTCTAAGTCTTGGCAATACCTGGGTTTGAGAGAGTTTGATTTTTGCTGTCTTCATTGTRTGGGTGGGCCCTGCACGATTGCTTRTGTGTCATTAACACTACAGGAATGAATAATCATTCAAAAGGCCTTTCCTAAGTGAGTTGGGTTCTTTGGTCCATGAGGATTAACTCCTTTCCAGGCAAGGTTTCAAAAGGGAAAATTATGTACTATTAAAATAACTCATTTTGGAGCTTCATATTTTCRCTTAGATCTTAATCAAGCTATTATTGTTATTAAAATATTCTGAAGTGAATTCAGATTTCATAAATATGGAATTTGTTCTCTGAGCTGCTTTTGCATGCAGAGCAAGTTAGAAATGTGCACAGAGCCTCTAAGGGGACTTAGTGGTTCCCATAGTATTTGCTCTCAGTTTTTTCAGTGACTCAGCTGGAGACCTCAGTGGTCTCTGAAGTCTTCACCATATTTATTTCTCTGATATCTCATAAAGTCCCAATCGCAAAAAGTCTCTTGCTAACTATTCTACATACAATTTTCTCAAGATTGTCAGAAAAGTACATTAAACATCTGAATTACATTGACAAAACAAAATGAAATAGCTTGGGATAAGCATCCTATTGCATGCTTAAGTTCCCTTTTACTGTGGCTGAGTATTACAACATTCTCTCAGGAGGGATGGATTGTGCCTTTTGTCATCTTCTTTTGGTTTGTTTTGTTAGTTTAAAACCATCCTTTAGTGTTTACCTAGTACATCTAGAATTTTTTCATGGAGTTTTATAATAACCCTGTGCTCATAGACCCAGAAATTCTGTACTCTGTGCTTGCTTTCRTCACCTCTCAGCAGCTATCAGTGAAAAGCTGTGCTTGCACAGACACACAGCAACCCTTTAACTTCAGCCAAAACAGAAATAATCAGCTCCCCSCTTCCACACACACTCAGGCCATCCCTGATCTTCAGCATTCTTTTTGCCCTTGACCCTTTTTTGCATTAAAGCACTTTTGTGATGAATGAGCCTCAGGACATTATACACCAGGCAATAAACCACAAGAGGAGGCTGGGAGTCACTAGGTTTCTCTTTTTGGGGTGTTCCAGTTGCCTTCAGCCACAATATTCTCTCCTGTTAATGTCTGGTTTTCCCTGTCTCTCCCAGTTACCTTTTCTTTGTTTTCCTTGAATGCCTTCAAATTCTTTTTCCTTTTTTTTTTTTTTTTTTTTTTTTTTTTTTTTTTTTTTTTTTTTTTTTTTTTTTTTTTTTTTTTTTTTTAAATCAATACTACTTCTAGTTATCATAACAAGTAACAGAATCACAGGATGGGTCAGATTGGAAGGGACTACCCTAAACCCAGTTTCAGTTCCTGCTTACACCTTTGCATCTGAAATAACTGACTCCTGATTTATAGGGATGCAACAGAGAATGGAAAAGAGCCAGCAGCTGAGAGCTCCTCTTGCTGGAGCTGTGACGTTTGACGCCAGTCAGCTACGGGGTTTCTTTTGGCAGAGACTTTTACAGCTGCAGAGTTGCTGGATGTGTCCAATCCACTGAAAGAAATCATAAAAGAAAAAAATTTACACAGCTAGCTCATTGGAATTGCTGTTTAAACAAAGTAAAAATGCCAGAATAACTATAAAATACTGCTTTTGCTGACTGAATGTAACATGACACTGAGGAAGATAAAGACTACGGTCGTAAAAAGAACCAATAAACTGGCTTGGACTGACATGGAGTTAATCTTCTTTGTGGTAACTTGCGTGGTGCACTGGTTTGGATTTGTGACCGAATTAGTGCTGATAACACCCACATGTTTTAGCTATTGCTGAGCCCAGCTCGTGGGGTGTTCAGGGTTTCTGGYTCTCCTGCTGCCCCACCAGCTGGGGTGTGCTTAATAAAACCTGGGAGAAGGGAGGAGTGAGGGAGAACTTTGGGGATAAGGTGTTTGTCTTCCCAAGCGCCATTGTGTGTGAGGGAGCCCTGCTCTCCCCAGGTTGGCTGCACACCTGCCTATCCATGGGAAGTGGTGAACAAATTCCTTGGTTTTGCTCTAYTTAACACACACAGCTTTTGTTTTATCTGTTAATCTGTCTTTACCACAAAACCCAGGCTTTCTCACTTTYGCCCTTCCTGTTCCTCACCCTTTCCCACCTGTGGAGAGGCCAGCAAGGGGCTGTGTGGAGCAGGTATCCTCAAGGATGGAGATTCCACATCCTCCCTGGTCCATCTGTAGTTTTGTTTGGAAATAGTTCATAAAAAAATAAAAAATACTAAACATAGCACACTTGAACGTCCTGTTTTCCTAGAAATTTAGGTAGCATTGCTTTCTATTTTTCTGAACCAAATTCCAACCTCAAACTTGCTTCCAGYAGGTTCARCCTTTYAGACTAATTGTAGCTGACTTTGAAAGGGTATATTACGTGTAAAATATTGTCTTCTTATTCACATGCTCCAATCAAGCTGCTCTAGAATAATCTTTTCTTCATTTTCTCTATTTGCCGTTCTTGAAATTGTAATGGCCCAAAGTYTCTCCCCTCATACAGGGGATTGGTGCCACTAAAAATAKGTCTTTTTTCAGTGATCTAAACAGGGTCTTTGGTCCATTTTCCCAGCAGTGCTGCAGAAYTCATGCACCTGCTCCCATCTCTGATGCATCACAAACTCAGGTATAAATGTTCCAACACAACAGCACAACTAYGGTTACTATGTCAAATAAAGCAAAAAAAGAAAGCATTTCCACTCTTGGAGAGAGAAGTGCCTACCAAATTGAAACGTGGTTGAAAAAGCTTTGCTTGTAAAACCAGTAATATGTCTATGGAATATTTTGCCCATGAGTAATGGATTGGAACYCACACTTATTAGCCAGAAAGTTGCTTTTGCTAATTTACACCACCAGAGCACTCCCAAAACYCCCTTTATGGAGGGGGTCCTGTTATGCTATACCCAGAGGAAGATGCCTCCCCTGCCCCTCCTAAATAATCCCTTATGCTCTATAAATTAAACCAGCACTGGGAGGCCCCTGGGATGTAAAATAAAGTTTTTAAATAAGAAATATAGCTTGTCACAGCCCAAYAGATTTGGATCAAAATTCAGAATTGTTTCAGAGCTGAGTGCTTACCCACAGCTACTTTTAGTTTGAAAATTATTCTCTTCTGGGTTTTTTTTTTCCCAAGATTGTCTTAAATATCTTTAGCAATTTTAAACTAAGCATTGCCAGCTCTACCAGCAACTTTACCTTTGCAGATACTCCATTAATAATTTCTACTTAAAGGAATGAAGTGAAAAAGCAATAAATTCAARCTTTCTTTCTCCCACTGGGCAGTCCACTCCCTTGCACAGAGTTCAGCTCTCAGTCCAGACCACCCACATGATGAATGAATGCTCTGATCTTGCCCTCCAACCACCTGGAACTGGATAACTGCCTTTTAAAATAGACTRCACCCTCCTTTTCTTCCTAATGGCTCAGGTATATTTTTCAGGACTCAAAGCCTTTGCAGACAAGACTAATATCCACTCTGCTACTATAATTATTACTGCAGTGTTTACCATTGGGGGGAAATACCATTAGAAGTTTCTGCTTAAGAGTTTTCATTCCTAGACACTGCCACAGCACCAGCAACCAGGATCATCCACCATTTTTCTGCTTTCAAGCAACATGAAACTCAGAAAAAATATGGATTTTTTTAGAAAATMATTTCTTCTGGTGACATGCAGTGCAGAAGGGAGAGGATTAAGGAAAATAAGAAACTGCTGATAAAGATATCAGATGTGAAATGCTGATCAACACCTCACTACATAAATAAAAGATCRTTTACTGTAAAAGATAGACTTTGATCTTGGAGTCAAATTCAAYTGCAGTGTTACCTCAATCGCTGCCCCAAAGGATTTGTTTGGCTTTAATTTTTCAAATGTTCTCATCTTGTTTCTGGAAAAAAGATGTGATAACAGATTTGCCATGCCCCTGACCTACATTCTTCAAGTTTACAATGGCCCAACCTAGTCCACATTCACATTCCAGTGTCTCCTCCTGGACACACMGAGGCCTCTTCCAGATGTGTTTGATGTGYTGGTTATACTCCTGCATTGCAAATGCTACCAAATGCAAATGCCGAGCTTTCTTAATCACAAGCATTAGTTTTTATTTAATTTGGGATTTTGCCTTCCAGTAAACTCATCTTTTGATAGTGAGAAAGCCAGTTCTGCAAGGTGCAAACTGGAGGAAGCCCTTTGAGGTTGATTCCCTGCCAGGATGGGAGGAGTCAGTCCCCACATCATTTGCATCAGCAGGAGATACGGGTTCAGAGGATTGCAGACCACCATCAGCCAAAGGAAGGGAGGAGGGAGAAACACAAATAAACCTGGAATTTTCCAAATTATTCCTTCATTGCATCCTGGCTTATGTGTTTTGTCTTTCAAATTAAAAACTTCATATTCTTACAAAACATACTAATCAGTTTGAAAGAAAAATTCATCTCGCCTAACAGTCAAGTATTTAGAAAATATGCTAGCTACTCACAAGCCTAATATTTTAAATTTGTTCCTGTCATTATTCATGCAGGCTAAACACTATTTAAAAATGGGTTAATTAACACAGTTTTTGCTTATAGGTCAAAAAACATAACCTGTTTTCCCAGACTAGATAGATGCTTACTGCAACACTGCATTTTAATCTGCATTCCACTGCTTSCAAGAGATGTACTTAGCCTTTTGGAAAAGATCTCTAAGAAGTGAGAAATTAAAAAATGCTGGCCTCATCAATTCTTGCAGCCAGAACATTTCCTTTTGCTTATGATTGCCAAGAGCTTTTATCCACCGAGARTATGGCACTTCCACAGGTTCAGTTTGCTGACACAGATCTGTACATTTCCAGATTGCCCATAGTTATCTGACTGCACAATGACTGTTTTTACAGAACCATCTATGGAAATGGAAGCTAACATATTATCAGGAAACTTCATTAGATTAACTAGCCACTGAAGGGGGAGGGGGAACTGAAATGATAAAAATTAATTTAGACTGCTGGATGTAAATGTGACAGCCCTTACTTCTTTGCTTCTCTTCATGGTGTGAGCCTTGCTTAGATGTCAGCCTGAGGTGAGTCTGGAGATAAAAYACAGTGATAATACCTTCCTTTCTGRTAACTGGAAACTCATTGTATTCTCTATGTTCACATTCAGATATATATTCCATAAGGGTTAGTTTTTCCTTTTGTATCCCTCAGACTTCCCTTATGCCCTTTCGGTATTTCTCTGCTATGTCAGCTGCACCAAGATCTCTGATTATAACCATKAACAGATAAACTGCTTGCACTTCTCCTCTGGTTGTCCCCCCAYCTTGCTATGACAAACTTTTAAAAGTTATTTCCACTGCCATATCTGATTGTCTGTGGCTGTTTAGGTCTGGAAGTGGTCTGCCTTTTTCTGGCATGTTGCTAACATTAATGTTCTTCATTTTATTCACCAGAAGGCACACAAGGATATTTGCCAGCACCACATTACAGATTATCCCATTTTCTTCCTTTCAGTCTGAACTTGTAATTCACATTCACCATGCCCTGTGGTAAAAGCAAACCTTTTGTCAGGGATTTTGARATGTCATGTTTTTATTTTAACTCTAATTTTGGTAAGGGAAACTAGCTRAACAAATTTTTCACCAGTTTCTTTGGAATGTCATCCTTGGCTGGTCATACTCGAGTCCAAGGTAGCTGAATCTGTTATTGATAGTGGCTTTTTGCTTGCCTTCTACTTTTAYTTAGAATAAAACTTAATTTGAATTTTGGTTTTACTAAATCAGTGATGGCTCCTTGCTATCTAATTTTGTTGAGTCAAATATTTGTCATGTTGTGACAGTAACAGAGAAGAACAGAGTGCCATTTTAATGTCATAACTTGTCCCCTTGTCAGCAGCTGACAGCAGAGTTGGGATGAGCTCAGGGAGACTCCTGGAGACTGTGTTTTCTGAGGACAGCACTGAACACCCCTTGCTTCAGACCCCACAGTGGAGCTCCGTGCCCTTTTTGGTGATACATTCATTGTTGTAGTGACTTGATCATGCTCAGGGATGGAAGTTTGGGTTCTGCACTTCACTTCACTTCACTTCACTTCACTTCACTTCACTTCACTTCACTTCACTTCACTTCACTTCATCCTGGGTACAGTTCACTCTGGTGAACAGGCATTATTTGCTCGCAGTATCAAGGAATTCACGCAGGTGCTACGACTCCTCTGCTCAAATCCCCAAGGGAGAGCAGCTCCTCTCACCCAGCAGGTTCATCAGTCCCCAAACACCTACACAGCCACACAGGACCAGGAGAGATCTATATTTTGTTACCATTCACAGCAAACTTTCAGATGTACTCTCTCTGCTTGGTGCTTTTCCAGGCTCCCTTCTCAGAAGAGAAGATCCTGTTTGGAGTCTCTGTTTCCAGCTGTGTTCCTGTTGGGGGCTGAGCAGCCACAAGCTGTCCCTGTGACCCCGTGAACAGTTTCCATCAGGAAATGGCAGGCTCACAGCCCTCAGAACTTCCTTTCTCCTTCAAGGAACAGGTGTCTGCCCTCTAGATCCAGACTTTCTTTTCTGACCTCCAAGTGATCAAAATGACATCTCTGCAGTATCTCCAAATCTCCAATAGGGTTTTAACACYGAGTTCTCAGCAGAAATATGCTGGCTTTTCCATTTGGGTGTGAYAAAAGCAAGATTTTCCCCTCCCTGTTTTTCTTGTGGTGGTGCTCAGCATATCAACTAATTGGGAAGGAGAAACTCCTAGTATTCCATACAATTCTTCTGTTCCACATCTGTACATCTATACATAGAACATCTATAAATATAAGCTTCCCTCACACAGAAACTTCATAATGAATGCTGTGGCATTAATTATTTGCTTGCAGAATTTYAGAACACTCCATATTTTGGTGCAGCTGTCCCCAGAATTTCCTTCCCCACGTGTTTGGTTCAACACTGTCACAGCACAGCCTGCAGCCTGGCTCTGTGCCTTCGGCAGCACAATTTGTCCCACATTTGTCTTGCAGAGGGAAASCCTCCCCACCCAGTGGCACAGATTGATTGTTTTGTGCTTGAGAGTTTGCTTTGGTTTGTTTTGGTTCAGTTGGGAAAAAAAAGCAGTTTGTGGATCAGTGTAAGACCCCTTTCCTTCAGCAATGTCTAATCCCACAGCGGAGAGAAGGGACGATTCCTTTGGGTGCTCTTCTTCTGCACAAACCCACATTCCCCTGCTCATTTTTCCCTGTGGAAAACTGACTTTAAATAGTGTGTTGCAATATACCCATGCAAAACACAGATGTCAGTTTTTAACAGCGTTTTTTTGTGTGTGTGCATTATGCTGAGGTTTGCTATTTAAACACAGAGCTTATCTGGAATAATGTATACTTTGAATCTTATATGCTTGAAATCCTCACTGTTACTCAGARTCATTGAAAATCTTCCTCTTTAACTATTTTCATGGGCTTTAACCCATGGGGTTTTTCCATGGGTTTCTAGCAGAAGGTGCTGAGTGACCCCAAGAAACATTCCTGTGTCTCTGTGGGCCCTGTGTGTGCCTGCTCTCTCCAGGGCAGAAGCAGAGGGGTGAACCCTCYTTGCCATTCCCTCGTGGCTCAGCCTGGRAGTGTTTTCTCTGATGGAAGGGCARAGATGCTGAATTGYACATCTCCATCCTCCATGTCCCCATAGCGAGAGGCTGAGCCTCTCCCTCTGCCCCCCAAACCAGCACAGCCAAGAAATGCTGGCATTCTGCAAGGAGCAGGCAGTGCAGGGGRTGGCAGAGGAGGGAAAGGATGGGCTGGGGTGTGGCCCTTCTTGTGGTGGTAGAGCCAKCAGGTTCACTCCATGGCTGCCCTTGCTTCCCCTCTTTCCAGAAGAGAGCAGGCTTCAGAGCACAGCACCATTAACCAGGAAAAAACAGAGAAATCCTCTTTGTTTGGCTTTGATCTGAGCATTTCCAACCAAATTTGGCATGTTGGTTGTCCTTCCTGGGGGAAAAAAACCACTGCAAAAATAACCTTTCTTGGGAATACACCATGCTTCCAGAGGATAAACCCTTTGAAAAAATAGGGAATAATCTTTTTTCATATGATACAAATCCCAGATGAAAAACATCAAAATATTGCTCTCATCCTTGCGTGAGCCGGAAAGGAAAGGTTTCACTGTCACCTGCCAGTCAAGTGAAGAAGAAACTMGATCTCGATCTGATTAGATCATGACTCTACAATTGTTAGTCCAGTCCTTCTGGACAGAGCTACGAARTGAGGGGATAATAAGCAGTTAGGAAAACACGACTGGTGAGAGAAAAGAGGAAGACAAAGGGAAAGGTAAAAATAAAAAGACAGTAACAGAAGAAAATATACCATAGAGAGAATAAAAAGTGAAAGTTGGACCCCAGGACTTCTTCTCATAGTCCTAGGAAAATGASAAGAGGTGATATGAACACAGGAGCAGTGAACTGAAGACTGAACAAGGGAAGATGATGATAGTCCTGTAGATATTTTAGAGAATCTTCTGAAGTCTTTGAAATGCTGGCAGTGACCAAAGATACATTGACAGCTACTCTGAACACACAGTCAGAAATTTTCTTTYAGATAACCATCCTGCTCATCCCTTGAAACATCCCAGAAAGCAGAAAGGCTTTCTAGACAGTTCTTACATCTCATTGATAGCTATTAATTGAAGAGAAAATTTAGTATTTTGTAAAGAAAAGTCAAGCTTTACTTTCTGAAGGGTYGGTTAAAGAGGCTGGGGGAACCAGAGTTCAACCTGAGTGCCATATACTTGCTCTCCAGCCCCAAAGAGAGGAAAAATATGGGAGTTTGGGGKTTTTTTTTKGTTTTCTTTTTCTGTGAGAGGTTCAGGGAGCACTCTATAATGTCCCTTGGTGAAATGTCTCCGCACAAGAGCACACAGCTGATCTTTCTTCACTAGGGAAGGGGATCATTTTGAGGTTAAGGGAGATAGCTACCGGAAAAGAATCCTATTTAATAAAGGAACAAGCAATTCATTTGGCAGAGCAGACAAAAAAGGCCTGACAAAGGAACAATAATAGCGTTAACCTCAGGCTGTGTGTGGTCCACAGATGAAGTGTTTTGAAAGCCACAGTTTGTCTGTCCTCACTGAGTGGGGAGARAGAGAAAAACAACAAACTTTGAGCCATTGCTGCCTGTGAATTTTTTGCCTTGTTACAGGAAAGGCAAAGGAAACTGTGAGGCCAACTTACTCTCTGCTTGAGACTGAACATCCTATTGTTGTGGTCATGGCAAAAACAAAGCAGTGGTTAGGTCTCAATAGACCCCACCCTAAGTTCTAGATTTCACCAAGAATACCCCCAGTTTAACGAATAATTTGTCCTTTAATCATTGTTTTCCAAGGGAAATTTAATTTAAAAGATGTATTTATAATAGASCGAAACCCTAAGCTATGCAAACAAAACGATTATTGTTTGAAATAATTCCTGTCTTGTTGGGATGRGGTCCAGGAGTCATATTTTGTCAGAGCCAAGCTGCAACAGAGCAACCGGAATTCTCTTCCAAACCCAGTAATCCACAGCTTCAAGGGCCAAATCCTGCCTTCAGCTCCACCACTGCATGTTCAAAGCTACTCCACTGACTTCACATTTGGCCCCAAGTGCGGAAAATAAGATTTCACCTCCATGTCATGTTTTGCTCAATTTCTGCTTTGGATTCCTCTTTGTCCATTCTGCTCTCAGATTCAAAAACAAGGCTTTAGTCCAGCCAGCAGATTAACTCAAGCAATAAAGAGTCCATGTGCTGTGGGCCAAAAAGCCAGTGGGATCAGGAATGTGCTGGTGCCTGGAACCGAGGTCCAAAGATATAAAGCATCTTTTGCTCTGGCTGATGGGAAACTGCCTCCCATTATTTTTGTATTTTTGAGGGAGGGAGAGAAATCTAGTGCATGCTATTGCATGAACTAAAATGTATTTTAATTAATTTCAAGCACCAGGGATTCTCAGCTTTAAGAATCTCATTTCATCATGTTTTTCAGTAAATTGTTACCATGACTGGCTCTGCTTTAGGAGCCAAAGCCCGGCTCTTATGTGTGTGAAGGCGATGAGGAGGAAGGAATYTCTCTTACCAGCCTTTCCCCTTGCATGGCTCACACAGAAGTGAAATGAAATTTYACTCTGTGCCTTCCTCCCTTGCCTCCTTCCCACCCTATTATGAAAGAGGAGGTAAAGAAACATGTGGGAAAATAACTTTGCTAACTTAAAGTATTTCAAAATCATAAGGATGRTTAAATGATAAATTGTAGATCCATATGGGGTTTAGGAGTCATCTTTCAAAACATTTCTCTATAACCACAGAATCTCAGACCTTTTTGGACAAGAGTGGAAGTCRAGGCAATGAAATGTCCACATGCTGACATGCCTCTGGAAGCACACTGAAGTACAAGATTAGGCAACAAACGCTGTTTTTCAGCTCCACACTCTTTACTGGAACTGGACAGACTTGCGTGTGCAGGGAAAGAAACAGAAAATAATCCTGTCCCAGAAAAGTAATTCCTTTCCTGTGCATGTGAATTCAGAAATCTACRACATGATTTATTGTTTCCTTAATGGAATTTCAGAGTCAAATACTTTATTGCAAATATTTCTTGCAGGCAGTAACACCAGAGATGCAGAAGYGACTGCAGAGGATGATCAGTGGTCAGCACATTTACCCTTGAGAACTACCTAAGCAAAAGACATTTTCCTATGAGCATATTGCCTCAGGGTTCACACCCTAACTCTGGTTTCTATTGCAAGTGTGGATTTGTTTGATCAAAATTTTAGCAAGGCTGCCTTTCCCTATCAGAAACATATTCCTCTGCATTAACCGCATTCCCATCTGCTTTTTATTCTGGCYGCGTTTTTTTCTGTCCTCTAAAACTTTGGCTTGCTTTATATAGTTTCACAGGGTTGTGCATGAAGGAGTTTCTATTTATTGTTGCTTTTATCATTTACTATGGTGGTTAGGTACACTTTYACAGAGATTGGGGATGCTGAGCAGAAGGAAGCAGGTGGGAAGCAAATGACAAAGTAGTTGGTTGCTTTGCAACTCTTCCTACAGCAGAATCTGTCCTGCCTCTTCCCACTTCTATTCAAGAAATAGGAGTCAAAACGTTTRTCATGCCCCAAAGATTGTCTTGTGAGATGCACTGCTGCACATGAGTGCTCTGGGTTCCACCTCACGTACAAGTCACTGAAGGTTACCTTCCTCCCTTGGCTTCTTGTAGCAAAGCATTCATCTCTAAACTTTGGGAGAAGAAAACTGCAGCTGACAGTTTGTAATCACTCTGCAGAATCTCAGGTTGTTTRAYTGTAAAAARCTATTGTTACTAGTATTATTATTWTTGTTACTWTTACAGTATTTTCTGCTGAGATTTTCTTTGCACSAACATTGCTTGTCACTACCATCACTTGCTCTTGTGCACAGAGGAGTCAAGGGCCCAGCACAGCCCATTTCTGTGTGCTCTCCTACACCCTTTTTTGTTCCTGGGGACATTCCAGAGTGCAGGGATGCCTGAGCCCAAGGCTGAGGGGCATAAATGCAGACAGGTTTCAAGTTCACTTGGATGTAGGAGACAGATTGATCTGCTCCTGTTCCCCAGGTTGAAAGGGACCATGATTCCTTGTGTTTCAGTGAATTTACATGGAGAGAATACACCCAAAAAGCTCATACAAACCTTATGCAGTTTATGAAGCACAATTTTAAAGAGAGAAGAGGGTATTGTTACTAGCAAAGAAATGTCAGGTAGGGCTTTAAAAGGGATTGCTGCTTCTTCAATTGTGTGTTTTAAATATGCATAATTAATGAGATTCCTAAACATATTTCAGCTAATGAGGTTTCCAGTGGAGATGGTGTGAGATAATCTCAAATGATCTCCCATCAGGAACACTTGCTAATTACTTTGCACGGTTGTACTAAGAAGAAATTTCTATGTTAAAAAAGCCTGAAAATTACTCTCCCCCTCACAGTAAATAAACTCTTCCMAAGTTTTCTGCAGGTGGCAATGGAGAAGAAAGGCACAGGGAAGCCCTGAGATCCTGGCTAGTATCTTTCAGGAAGAAACAAGACGGCAGTATTTTTTCAATTCCAACAGCAATCTGAAATAAAAATTCAAGACAGAAAATTATGCTCCAAACATTCAATGATAAGATACTCYGGCCAGGTTTCCATTTGGTTCGAGGACCATGCCAGAAATTGTTACAGTGCTTGTCAAAAGAAACAGTCATGATTGTGCAGGCARAATAATTGCCTTTGACCTTTCCTTTCCCAGTGAATGGTCTTCCTTCTGAAGAAAGCAGACTTCCTAATGGTGGCAGTTCTCCAGAATGGTATAGAAGTGCTTATTCATTAATGATGTGATTATCATTGGAAAATCCGTATTATGTCCGATTTTTCCTATTGTGAGTCGATTCCGAAAACACCAGTGCTGACTTCTTTCACCTAAAAGAACTGATGACTTGAATGAGAAAAAAAAAAAGAGCAAATCCATCTTAGCAGGGAGCAACACATCCATTTTGTGGACACAGCACTTCGTGCTTTATCCCTGCTCAAGGCAGGTGCAATCTTGGTCCCTGGATGTTCTCATGTTTCTGGTGTGTTTTGCCCACTTCAAAGCCCAGAGGAGAGATTTGCTGCTTCATGGAGCTGATTCCTCAAAAAGATGTTTCTGCTCTGGCATTTTCCCCAGATTTGAGCYTTCACTTGTTAAACCCTCCACCACYGGCAGTTTGCAGTGTGTGCAAAAGCACTGCCAGTGCATTCCAAAGCCTGCACAACTGGCAGTAATAAGAGAATCAATTTTAAGCGTTCTGTGAGTGATGCTGTATCTGACACTGCATTAATTTTCTTATGTGGAGAGAATCATAAAATCACAGAATGGTTTGAATTGGAAGGGACCTTAAAGGTCACCTGGTTCCAGTTCCCCCACCACACCTTCCACTGGACCAGGCTGCCCAGAGCCCCATTCAACAAGGCCTTGAATACTTCAAGGGATGGGACATCCAAAACTTCTCTGGACAACCTGTGCCAGTGTCTGAGCTGATACTAAATCAAAAGCTATTTGGGCATCGTTAAGGCTCATGGTACTGATGTGCTGCAAAATCAGTAACATTTTTTTTTGTTTGTTTGTTTGTTTTTTAAAATTTAATTATTTTTGAGAGGACTTTTTTTTTAGTTCTATTGAGTTTGAGTATTATTTGGCATCATGCACACTTACAATTTTCATTATCACATAGTGTATTCCCCACCACTAAGGAAATGCCATTACATGGATACATACCTCCCCTCCCAAAGCTGCACTGCTGYATCAGCAGTGGCAGGTCTCCATGTCCGTTGCAGTATGACCACAAACCTTCATTAATTGTTGCAGTGCAGGAAAACACCATAAATAAATAGTATTGACTACTTCAGTCTTCTAAGCTCATTATACCTGTGGATACTGAAAATGCTTTTAAGCCCAGGAGTTTATGGAGGGCAAAGTTCTTCCTGTAATGCTCCAGAAGATTACAGGAATGTAGTTATGGATATACTCACCTATGCACCTCAGTGGTGCTCTGCACAATTGCAATGGTTTACAAATCAAAGTGATGYTCACTGGACTGGATGTCTGAGAAAGCTGCTGATGTTCTACACTGTGCTGTTTTGCCATAGCTGTGTTGCTGATTCCCAGGACGCATGGGCCATCCTGATGTGGGCRGTGTGCCTTGGTTGGTGATGGTCTGTGGATGATGGTGTARGAAGTTGCACTGTGATTGTATCACTATGATTGTATCACTGTGATTCATATGCAGAGCCCTACACTCCRCAGGAAGGCATCCCAAACCACTGGGTGTTTATTGGTTCCCTCTCTACAGGTGAGCAAGGGGAGCTGCTCTTACCTTACTSAGCCCACATTTCTGGAGCTGAAGGTCACAAATTCCAAAAAGCCTAATCACGGCATGGTGCAAGCCTGTGTTTGTGCTCCAAAATAGACTCAGTTACACAGTGTAGCAAGTGGGAGTCTAAAYGGATGACTGTGTGTCTTGGGTTGATTTTATGATAGCACTCTATTCCTATATTGTGTCTGCTTGTATGCCCAAAATGTGCTTGTGCCTTGAAATCTGACCCGGAAGAAGGGGCAGGGGCGGCTGGGAAGGCAGCACGGGCAGGTAAAAGCCGGGGTTGCCACACACGCTGGTTGTTGGGAGCTGAGCTGGGCACTGTGAGAGTTCTGATTGCTGCGTGCAGGAGAGTTCTATTGTTGCTGTTCAGCTAGATCAGGTTTGTTAGCTTGGGCAAACAGCTCTCCCTGGACTGACACCCCTTCTACAGCTCCTGTGATTTTCCTCTGGAGCAGCTCAGCAGGGCTTCGGTCCGAGAACCGAGAGGCAAACGCTGATCAGCAGTGGCCTGCAGGGACAAGCCACGGGCACCGCTCTGTCTCATCCCAGACTCTGGAGGAGCCAAGCTGGTGACAGAAAAGCACACCGAGCCCTCTGCTTCATCCACAGTGAGGAGGAGAGGACTGCCACCAGGTTCCCACTGTTACCCAAGCAGCCATGTGGACTTTTCTTTTGTTTCTTTTCTTTTCCTGGGACAAGAGCCGCGCCATCTTTCAATGCACCACATGCCAAGGGGCTGTGGGGGGAGAGAGTGGCTTGCATTCCTGGGCTTTTAAATATCTAACAGTTATTTAATTTTTTTGGTCTTTGTCCTGTGGGCACCCTATTTTGTTAATAAATTATTTTTCTCTTCACATTCGCCCAAACATCTTTTTCATGGTGGGAAAAAATTATCAAACTTTTCACTTAAGAGGAAACATTTATCCTGTAACATTTTTCTCTGTGAACCAATACACTGTGATCTGAGGCATTTCGGTCACATTGTCAATATTTTTAATGTGTGATCCATCTATCCCAAGCAATTTCACTTCCCCATCTATGGTGCTGCCTAGGCACTTTGACCAAGAAACAGCAAGCGCAGCATCTTTCTTTCCMATTTTGTTGTTTTCCTTCAGAGAAACTTAGGAAATTACAGTTGTTAAATGCTGAGTTACAGCTTGTTTAGACCAAAAGACCAAACTTTGCACCATGATATAGTCTCTTGTTTAAAATCAAGAAAATCAAGTCACTTTCTTTTCATGGAGTTTTGAGAAACATGTGATGCACTTTTCTCCCTCAGTTTAGTATAGTGCAAAACAACTTCAGTTCCYACAAGCTTCAACAGCTTGCAGGACRTTTCTTCTTRCATGCTGAGATTCTGGCTGGGGCTCTGTGTGGAAACAGCAGAACACACATGTGGTCATGTAAGAGGAGGTTCATGGCTGTGCATGAATCTCTTAGTGGTTTTAGTCTGCAGTCCCCTTGCATTTGGGCTTTTCAGTGTATTAAGTAGAATAAATATGTATTTTTGCAACATCTCTTTTTGTTGCTTACACAAATGCAGGGCAGAAGGATATTCCCCACTCAAAATATTTATGACCTAAGACAAAAAATCCCATGGAAAACACAAGCACTGCTCTCCCCTTCAGCTGACAACTCTATTTACTTTATCCCATCCTTACTTTTAAGTTTTGATTTTTGCCTTGTCTTTCTCTTTGCTTGACTAAAAACAGCATCCACTTGTCTAAAAAAAAAGATTCATGTTTCTTACTTCCATCCAATGTGACTTCAGGAATGCTATATCTAGATTGCGACAGAATAAAACAGAGCAAAATCACTGGTAACCATTAATATCAGTAGACTCTTAAATAATTTTATTTCATGCTTTCATGCTCTGTTTTTATTAGATATTTAAGGTGCTGTGTCCTTATCAAGATTACAGGATGTTGCAACTAATGAAAATATGCCACAGGAACAACTTTGACATTCCTAGTCTGGAACAGTTCACATTTCATAAACCTGTTTTGTRGGAACCTCTAATTATACATTCATAAGAAATTATGAACTATATACAGTTTGTATGATCTTCCATTTTTAGTTAGGAAATGGTAGGGTAGAAGCTGGATCATTTTCAAGGGGAAGCATGTGCTACATTGGACCAGAGTATGAACGAGTTCACTTGTTTACCCAGAACAGAACAATTTCTTGCAAACAAAACCATTATTGAACAAAATGTGATGGTGAAAATGTCAGTGTTTTGCAGTAAAGAGCCTGACTCCTCCAGGGAGATGGAGATGTATAATCATGGGCAGATATGAAAGTGATCAAGGTCAGAGGATGCAGGTGAGGTTATAATAATTTTTGCCTTGGTGTGTGAATTGATTTCGAGTCACTTTTAATATTTGCTTACATCGTAAATGGGTCTTTATCAAGGCTGCACACGTGTGTAASAAATTAGACTTTAGCTTGTTATCACCATGACTCCATCACACCTCAGTCAGGTGTGTTGGGTACTTCTCAAATGGGGTTAAGCACCTCCTTTCTTACTGCTGTAAATGCACCAAGATCTGGGCCAGGAAGAGGGAAACAGTGCCACAGCGTGTGACAGAACACCTCCATCCCACAGCACCCAGGGGAGGGATGCTGCAGGAGCTACTCCTGTCCTAGACGAGTTCTGGTGGAACTGGAATTGTTCCAGTTCTGGAATTGTGGTCTCACTGCCAAAAATGAAGAAAAAAAAAAAAACAATGCAGAATTTTTACTCTCTTGAAGTCTGTTTCTTGTCCAAAGGCTCGAAAGCTGAAGTGGAGGTTTTTGGTGTTACCCGYCCTCTCTCTCTCCACAGGCAGCTTCCAAGCCTGTATTTTCCAGCTGAGTTTTCCTCCTTCTGGACATGCTGTCTGCTTCTCCTGCTAAACTGGACGATGCTGCTCCTGAGGATGAAAACTGTCTAAGCCATTCTTGTCCTCATCTCTGGGAAGGCAAAACTTGAATTAGTCTRCATCACTGAAAAAGCCTTGTGCTGCCTCCATGTAGAAAATTCACACATCAGAAATATTGAGAAAAAAATCAGTAAATGAACACATTAGAAATATTAAGAAGCAATAAAGCACAAATGAGTTTTTCCATTCTCTGAGGAGATGAGTTAACCACAGCTCACCTTCTGTTTGCACCCTTCTTTTTGTTTTCCATGAAGATTTTGTGTCCATCACTGATTTATAAAGGAAAATCTGGCAACACATCCAGAGTCCAGAGGAACAGGAATACCCAGAGGAAACTTTCAAGCAATATAAAAACATGGGGAAGAAAGAGCATTAAAAAATTTACAGTAACATTTGCAGASAATTCTAGTAGGTGCTACCCTTTAAAAAACACTGTTAATCACTACTTAGCAAATTTTTTATTTGAATTGCTTTTTTCACATCCTAACTCTAAATGTTTTACTTTCTCCTCAGAAAAAAAAAAAAAAAAAAAAAAAGCAAAATCAGAGGAACATTTTGTGAAATATTCAGTGCATGTGATGAAAGACCTTAATGATACCTGAGGCCTGCACCACTGGCCCTAGGATGAACCTGAGAACCGAGTGCCTTTCTCCTATAGCATTTGTGWAATAGATAATGGATGGCAGGAATGCCGTGCCCATCTGCCTGCAAAAACTGCTGTTCTGGAACTGATGCCAGCTCACAGCAAGTGAAGAAACTGATTCAAGCTGCACCTGTGCTTTAAAAGTCTGTAAGAATAAATATTTCATCCCTAAAATACCAAATCCTTCATTAAAGTCTTACATCTTAAAAAGCACAAAGATCTGTCTGTGAAAGTCCACAGCAGATATGGACAGCTTACAGACAGGCACAAGATTTATGTTCTAGACAAAATGGTCATACTAAATCTTTTAAAATTTGATGCAGTAGTCTCTAGTACACATAGATTAATCAATTAATACAAAACATTTATTTGGTGGTCAAATGTGGCTCTTACACTTGGTCATAAGTTTCCTCTGAGCAGTTTAATTCATTTTTTTGCTAAGTGGGGCAATTTTGCTAAAATTGTTCATGTTGACTCTTGACCTGTCAATATTAGAGCTGATCAAATAAGCAACATCTTTATTTCTTGCCAGCACGGATAACTTGTTTACAAGGTGATGGCCTGATCAGTGAACTGGGCTTTTTTTGGTCTTCAGCAGACACTGGYATGTGGATGGATAGAAATGCAAGGTGATTTTTAAGAAACCAAAATTTTTGCTTTTAAATACAAGTAGAACATTCTATTATGCACCTGTAATTTAGAAGCATTTCCCCCCTGTCCTTTATTTTAAAAACTAAAATATTTGTTTGTGCCTGGAAAAAGCAAGGGGAGTGTCTGGCATTTCTGTTTCATGACTGAGGAGCTGCAGAAGGGACAAAGCCTCCTAATGCTTCAGCTTCACTGAAATCATTTTGTGGCAAGGAGAAAAAGGAAAATTGTTATCATAGTGACTTTTACTGAACTCTTCAGGGTTCATCTGAATTTTGCACTATAGGAAAGAATGAGTTCATACCTGCCTCAAAGTTTTCTTCCCACTATCAAATTCCTCTCATCATGCATTACTGACAACTCTTCTGATCATCCAGAAGTGCTGGAAATAAKGCAGAAGAAAAGGAATCACATCCCTGAAGTTTGAAACCTGGCCATTGAGRTTACTTATAAAGTTACTTGCAATCATCCCTTCCTCCCCTTTTTTCTGGGCTTGGCCTKAGACATTCTGAAGAAGCAGCTGTGGCTCCACTGTCCTGCTGCTGTCCCTTTACCCTGACTTGTGTTTCTGTCATCCCAGACACTGTGACCCCAAGGCCAGAAATTTCTTCTTCCCTGAGAKTGGCACCACACAGCTCCAGTCTGATTTTTCCTTTGTGGTTTAAGTGGTACAGAAATGTTTGGAAGATGTGACTGAAATTCAGGCAGTATGGAGTGTTCCACTCWCTTAGCTGAGACAGTCTCCCTTGCTCCATTATGGTGCATTCCTGATGAGACAATAATTCCTGCCAGGAAAGCTCAGATTTAACCTGAAAGAGTTCAGGTCTACAAAAAAGGTTTTTCTGATGGGAACAGAGTCCAGTGTGAGAATTCTTAAAATAAAACAAAATAAAATTATCAAAATTTTGCAAATCAAAAAAAAAAAAATCGGTTTGGAAAGGCAGAAAAGAAGTACACCCTCCTGTTTTGTACTCTGGGGATTTAAAATGCAGTAGTGATCTGAGGTATCAGGGACTGGTGAAATAATGATAATGGTAGAAATACATTTAAACCTCTTTACCTTCAGGCTCTGGAAATCTCAGGCCAAAGTTTTTATGAACACCTACAGAAAAATGACATCTCACCTCTGTGCTCTGCCCTGGCTGTGCTGTCTTCAGGCAGTGTTTGGCTCTTCCTCTCAGATCTTTTAATCCAATCTGTAAATTTATTACAAATCCCATTTCTGCTATTGATACAGGCTGAGGATTTTGAGACTTCTCAAAACTGCTCACCTGAAATGATCAATCGATGGATGGATGGGTGGATGGATGGATGGATGGATGGATGGATGGATGGATGGATAGATAGATAGATAGATAGATAGATAGATAGATAGATAGATAGATAGATAGATAGACAGACAGACAGACAGACAGATAAATCCACATTCAGGTCTGAGACCATGGCTGCTTTTCTCACTCACATGCTATGATTTTCATCTTTCCTGGCTTTACTTGTCATGAGCATGGCTGCCTTCCTCTGAGCAAGGTGTCTAGACAGTTTTAGAGTCAATGGAGATAAACAAGAGCTTCAAGAGCACAATTCACCTAATCAATTTAGCCATCTGCCTTGGGAAGAGATGAGATGTGCCTCAGTTGCCTTTATCTCTCACCGACTACAGGGGACGTGTAGGTGAGTGGTGCATATGCAAACCTCCACACTGTGGGTGATACAGGGAGAGGAATCCCAGCCTAGCTGGAATACTGAAGTGGGAATCCCTGTGGCTGAGGCTGCAGGCAAGAGTCAGCACTACCCCTGAAGTTGCCCGTACTCTGGCTGAAAGTGTTACTACCTTGCATTTCTTATTCTTCCAGTAAGAGACAAGATAAGGAAATGTGTCTCTCTGAAAAGCATCAGCACAGAATGAGGGTGAACCATTTCTGAAGGAGGCATCCTCAGTTCTGCAGAGAACTTAATCTGTAGTGATGCTAATTTCTCTGCAAAGTAGCAGATGCCAAAATGTGAGTTTTGGCCCTCATGTGTCACTCCATAGTCTGAGAATATGCTAAAAAGGCACCTCCTTGCCATTGTCTCCATCTTGTGATGGTAGATCCTGTTTTTTGTAATGTTCAGAGCCATTTTTGTGTTCATTAGATGGGCCTCTTAGCAAAATAATATATATTTTTTTAACTGCCTAATTTCCTTGGGTTTGAATATATGTTCCCACTGGGTGTCAAAGCATTTCAAGATATCTGACTCTTTTTTGGTTTAAATTATTTTAATAGTTGAAATTTGGGAGCACTGTGCATTGTTCTTGGATTAATCTGTTAGGGGAAGAGAGTAGCTTCAGCTAAAAACTTAACCGTTCCTGGCATTCTGATACTTTTCCTTCTTTCTTCAGRTACTTGTAGGTAATGGATTTCCCTAATTTACTTTCAACATGCCAGTTGTAATGAACTGCTTAAGCACARAGATTCAGACAAAAAAAGGTAAGAAAAAGCATGTCTACTTGACATAATACTGTGACACTTGCATTGTAAGCAGAATTATTGAAACCTTTGTATTGTGTGAAAAGGCTCTCTAACCAAAATATTCTCTGATATGAGCCTGCTTTTWAAAGCAGTAACAGAAACCACCAGCCTGCAGTGTCACTACATTTGCTGCCTCTTAACTTACTCCCCAGAATCCTACATTGCAATAAATTTTACTTTTGGGCGGTTCAGTACAAGTTCCACCTTGTGTTTTTTGGAGGACAAGCCATGTTCAACCAAGGAGCCTGGCTGACACTTCCTTGCCTCTGCACAGCTTTAGAACATCGGTCTCTTTTATGACCATGCACTACTTTTTTTTTTTCCTGGAAACATGATCCTCTCGACAGTAATTTTTATTTCTGTTACAACACCAAGCCTAGAGTGGCTGAACGATTCAGTTTCCATCATGCTGAACTTGTAAAATGCGTCCTCTGATAGAAAAAGTCCACACATTTTCAATACATAAGGTGGAAAGGTATTATTGTCCTTATGGAGGGACAAGCTTCTGATTAATTTTTGAACAGCATAGACCTGAGGAAGTTTCTGCATGGCTGGCCAACCACCAGCCTGCTCCTTCTTCCTTGACTAGCCTAGGAAAAAAAGGGAAATTCCCTTGCATGAAGCAAGGTGGAACTGATTCCCCTGGTGAAAAAAAAAAAAACAGAGGACAAACATTTACCAGTGAATTTCCACTCCAGAACTGGGAATGAGAGTTTTCCACAGAATACACAGAGGGAATCTCAACGTATTACACCTATGCAGAACAGAAAACTGGTCCTTTTTTGGCATGAGTTCTGCAGTATACTCTTTATTTATTTGCCTACATCGATATTTAAAGTAATCACAGAAAAGAGATCAGGTAGCTTAACAACCAGTAAACAACTCTAAAGTGTGTGGATGTACAGTTGTCTCTTTTAATTATGTCTGGTTTGCATTTCTTTCCTCAATCTCTTTGCCAAATAATCAAAATAACTAGTCTGAGAGAAACAGTAAATAATCTCATCTACAAACTGACCAAAATAATTAGATTTAAGTTTCCTGGGAATAATTTTGAAATCAAAATGGAAGCATTTGAGATGAAGACAAATGTGTAAATGCAGACTTTTGCAAGCTTGAAAGAACCTCTGTTTTTTCACTGATTCATTGTTACATAAATACCTAAAGATGTTTTAGGACATAGACTAAGATGCAAATTTTTTTGTTAAATAAATTATTTTTTTAATTAGAGTGTTTGGTCCTTTTTTTGTTGAAGTRCAAATTGTGTTTTCAAATGAAGGCAAGGGGCATAGAGGAGTTTAGGGATCACAATCAGGAGCCACAGCTGTCTSTGGCTGCAAGGGGAAACTAGAGAGGAATGCAGAGGTTTTCACACCAGAAGTATAACACAAAGCTGGGAGCTGCAGTGAGCACTGTCTTGTTATGCAAGTTCAGAATTCCTAAAGTATTTGCATGAGAAATTAGCATCTTTTATATTTTTGAAAACAAACTCATATGTATTTAATCTCCTCTTCTATCACTCCTGTTTCCTTTGTCAAAGTGACTTGGCAAGCGGACCGGAGGCAACTGGATTTCCACATGACCTACTTTATCTGGCAAGATAGATTAATAGTCTACTCCAAAATTTTGGAGAACCCATTTAAACACTTTGGAATGCACTCGTGGAAGAACACAAGGTCAGTGGGGGAATCCAGGCATCTTGCACGTGCTTCCTGAGCTGGGAGGCAGCGTTGGCACCGTGACCACGTGCGTGCAGTCATCCCATTCCATGGGGACCGTGGCATCACCTCACTGGTCAAAGTGCTCTTCATTCAGCATTGTGTGCTCTGCAAGGCTGACCATCGTGTCCAGACACCACACAGGGACTGTTTGGGATGGCAAAGGGCTGTGTGGGATCCAGAAATGGCAACACTCCCAAAGATGAGGTGTCAGGATTCGGCACGGTAGGAGAAGCTCTGCTGGCYACAGCCTCTTCTTGGACACCAACAGCTACCAGTTGCAACATCACTGTTAAAAACAGGCAAAATACCCTTTCCTTCCAGAAAAAAATCCTCTTTCCTTCTCTCTTCTTCCTCAAAGATCTTGTACACAAATACCAAAGACCACTGTAGTGCAATTAATTGAGCTCAAAACACCTTTATCTTCCAGGTTTCCCAAGSAGCAGCACAGAAATAACCTGAGAGAGCAAAGTGAGGGGAGATGGTGGTTGTGTCTGACATAGTGTCAGTCCTTTAAGCCCTGAAGGATGTTTGGTTCTTCCAAGCACAAGCCATACTACAGGAGAATTTCAAAATGGGGCATGCTTAATGTTGTTCATACATCTAGGACAAAAACGTAGCTCAAACAGATATTCTTGACAGAGGTCTTGTGACTTTTATCCTTAATTTCAGGGAATTACGCCCTAGCCTAAATTACCTGAGTGTAAGAATTTTTCAACATGGAGGAACTGACTAGAGTAATTATTTCACTTCTCTCTTCATAGACAGTTTCCCAGTTGCAAATATGCAGGTGTTAAGAGTCAGACCTAAATATTGTACTCTTTATGCATTTCATTAACCTTAATTGCTTCAGTTTACCCTGATACAGGGTATCTAAATTACGAACTGCAGAGCACTGTTGCATATACACAGAAATTCAGAGGAATAATATTCTTGGATTTGCTGGCTGTTCACTAATTTTGGAAGAGAGGTACAGCTCTGTGCAGATGATGAGTGAAGACACTAGGAAAGGAGCAGTCCTTGAGACAACATAACATGTGGAAATCTTGCTTTGCTGTATTATGTTTTCTTCAACTCCACACTGCAAGAAAAACATTTTATGTCCAGTCTTGGGCCTTTTGACTAGGCTCAACAACTAAGTATGGTCTAAAAGGCAAGTTTTATTATTTATTATTCATCACTATGACATTAACTCTTTTCCCCCAGTTTCATCGTTACGTGACAGGGATGAAACCCCCACACAAAAGTGACAAACAAATATATGGCAAATAATGAGGGAGTCCAGGCTGATGCTGATTTCAGCATGCTTTAGGAACCCAAATGTATTGAAATTTGACTTCAGGAACAATCTTATGTCTCTGGACCAGATAACTTGTTTGGTTGGTGCCTCCATGGAGACTGCTTAAGCCAAAACARGCTTTCTTTGATTGGCCCCCAAGGCACGAGTTAATTAAGGGATTCTAATGAACCACTGGATCACGTCGAAACGCCCTAGTGCCAATGGCATTTTCAGTTAATTCACACTGATTCTGCATGTTCTAAATACAAAATYGTCTCCAGGGTTCTAAAGGAAACTGGAAAATTTTGTGGTCTTATCTGGCTCTTGGATAATCTCAAATGTTGAGCTTCTCAAACACTGGCATTAATTGTTTGAACAAAAGAGCTGTGCTGAAACCCAGCTTGAAATCTAAACCTAAGAGTACAATTTGAGTGGTTGTTTACCAACCAAATCACTTTTTCACTCTTTCAACCAGCCTCACTGGGGCCGCTGAAATCAYGGTGGGCAGAAATTCATGTGTGAATGGTTTGGATGCTCAGATTTGTGTGCTTTGAATATTGCTAAAGGTTGATGTTCACTGCTTTTCTTATTTCAAATGCTTTTGGCAAAATATCTTTCTTGATGGTCTTTGTTTTAGTGCTTAAGAATGCTTCACCTGTCATAGTAATCATGAAAAGATTTGTATTGAAATTGCTGCACAGGTTTTAACTCCTCTGGGCTTTCACCTTTATATTTTCCTATTATTTCTTCAAATGCCCCTATATACTATAACCACTGCTTCATAACTTTTTAATGCACTTATACCTTGATGAATGGCAGCATCGCCGGGCTCCCTTCAGCCAAGGCACACTAGGGGGACTATTTCTCTGCAGTGGARGAGCACTGGAGCTAAACAATATGGCAACCGTCCCATTCCAGAAGCCTGCAAAATAAATAATGTTTTGGGAAAAAAATAATGTTTAGAAAAAAAAATCATAATTATTTTCTTTAAAAGTGTACTATTATTGTTCTTTATTTAATAGTGTGTTATTTATTATTTATTTTTATTGTTACTTATTTAGCGATCTTTTCTGATGGAGTGGAAGAGACAGAAAGCACTCTCAGTAGAGATGGTGAATGACTCGGATCTTTCCCTTAATTCTTTTTTACTTTTTCTTTTCTTTCTTTTTTATTTTTTTTTAAATTTTTGCTAATTAAATTTTTGCAGTTTCAGACCTGCTAAGAGGAGTTCACTTTGGCTGCGCTGTTTTTAATGCAGTTCTAATAGATATCTTTAGGTTGGGTTTTTTCATTTGCTTGCTTGGGGTTTTGTTTGTTTGTTTATTTGTTTTCCCCGACGGACCGAGCCCGTCCCTCGCCCCCGCCCCTCCGCTCCGGGCCGCGCCGCCGCAGTCYCCCCCGGCCGCCGACTACAGCTCCCAGGAATCCTCAGGAAGCGCCGGCCGTCCCTCCCTGGCTCCCTCCCTGCCTCCCAGCCCTTGTTGTTTGAAAAGGCTCCGGCGGAGTTTCGGGGGGAGCCCCGGCAGTCGGGGCGGCGCTGGGCGGGGGCAGGCGGGGCCGGCCGGGGTGGCACCGCCTCTGGGCGCCGGGGRAAAGGGGGCTCGGGGGGGACGCGGCGCCGAGAATTCCAGGGCAAACCCCTCCCTCGCCGGCCGGCAGGGAGCAGACCCGGCCCCCGGCCACGGCCCCAGCCCCGGGGCCAGACCCCCGCTCCGCCACTCCCCGCGGAGGGGAAGGCGAGCGAGGGAAGGCAGGAGTGCTGCCGATCCCCTCCTCCCGGCGCAGGGGGAGGAGGAAGAAGGGGAAGGAGCGATCCCGGGGAGCCGCGGCGGCCGGCGCTGAGCTCGGCGGGGCGGGAGGGAGCGGAGCCCCCCGCGGCCCTGCCCGGCGGGAGGGTCTCGGCGGCGCGGGGGCGGTGCCACCGGAGCGGGGCGGTGGCTGGATCCTGGATCCTGCCCCGGGACGCCCAAGTTGCGGCGGGGCGGCCGCCGCCCCTGTCGTCTCTGCCGATGTCCGTGTGACTCGGCGGCGGCGAGGAKGAGGAGGAGGAGGAAGAAAAGGAGGAGGAAGAAGAGGCAGGGGGCACCCTCCCGCCTGAGCGCCGCTGGCCGCCCCGCTCCGCTCCGCCGCGGCGGGCTGTTGTGCGAGAGAGACAGACACACACACACCCCGCGCCCCGTCCCGCCCCTCGCCCCGCAGCCCTGGGAGGCCGGGCCGGGCGCGGTGCTGCCGCCGCCGCCGCCGATCGCGGCTGCCTCGGCCGGGCCGGCCCGGGCAGCGCTGCCGTCGCCGCTGCCTGAGGACGAGAAGGAGCAGGAGGCGGAGAGAGCGCCCCGGCGGGCAGCGGCGCAGCCATGAGCGGCGGGGAGGTGGTCTGCTCGGGCTGGCTCCGAAAGTCCCCGCCGGAGAAGAAGTTGAAACGCTACGTGAGTGCCCTCTCCCASTCGCGGGCCGCGCTCCCCCTTACTCCCTCCCTTCCTCCCTGCCCCGCTTCTCTCCCGCGGGAGCTCCGCGCTCTTCTCCCGCTCCCGCCGGCCCGGCCCGGCCTCCCCKCGCGGTCCGTCCCGGCCGGGCCCGGACTATCCGCCCTCCCGGCCGCCTCCCCGTTCCAGCCGGGACTTCTGCCCGGCACGTCCCGTGCCGCTTCCTCAGCATTTATTTTCCCTTTTCTTTTATTCCTACTTTCTTTCTTTTTTCTTTTTCTTTTAATGTTTTTCTGGTTTTTTTTTTTCCCCCGTAAAAAAAGGGGCGCTGAGCGGTCAGGTATTTCAGCCCAGCTTTTATCGCCTTTCCGAGGGAGTCGGGAGAGAGAGGGGGCGGAGTTTTCCCCTCTTCCCTCTGGGTCCGGGCTCGATATATATGTATTTTTGAACGTAAACACTTGCCGTCCCGGGGCTGGTGCCTGATCCCAGGGACGGCGGAGGGTGCCCCGGCTTCGCGCCGCTCCCGGCGGGATCGCACACGGGGCTGGGGGCCCGGACACGGCGGGAGCCGGGGATGCCCCGGGAGCGCTCCCGCTGGGGCGGAGGGAGCTCTGCCCTTGCTCTCCGCGCCGGGAAAAAGGAGGGGATAGTTGTGAGAGAAGTGCCCGTGTCTTTGCCGAAGTTGTTCCCGCTGTTGCTCGGCAGTGGCTGCGCTCGCAAGCGCTGCGGCGGAGCGGACACCGCGCTGCTGGCAGGAAAATGGAGCGCGTTTGCTGAGCGGGCAGATTCCGTGACAGGGCACAGCGGAGCTGCGGGGCCGCTGGGGAGGCTGTCAGGTCACGTAGGAGGGATGGGTGATGCCAGGAGTCATCGCTGCTGGCTGAGCCCTTTCCCATTGGCACCCGGCTTGTTTCGCGGCATCTGTGTAATTGGGACAAAATGTTGGGCCTTTTTCTTTTTTTTTTCCTCCTTTCTTCTTTTTTTTTTTTTTTTTTTTTTTTTTTTTTTTTTTTTTTTT
>NW_026623497.1:765984-775370 GCF_030028575.1 Malurus melanocephalus | reverse complement strand
TTTTTTTTTTTTTTTCTTCTTTCTTTTTTAAGCATCTAAGCCTTCAGATTTATTTGAGAATCTCTCAATACAGATCTTAACGTGACCATGTTGTTTTCGTCTCCTAACGATTAGCAGCCACTTCTCAAAGAACTGTTCTGGGCGGTTTTTTTTAAATGCCAGGAAATTTGTGAAATAAGACTCTAAATTTTTAAAAAATGTTTGCGTTTGCCTGTTCTCTGTTTCCAAGTGGCAAAAGTCCTGTTTGTGCAAAGGACAGAGGATCAGACTTGCAAAGAGAACTGATGGGTCAGAGCTGGGTTCTGCTTCCCCACCGAATTGAACATGAACTGAATTTTTGGCGAATTCTCCATGTCTATGTGTATATTCACAGGATGCCACTTTACCAATGTGTAGGAATTAAAAGCAGTATTCATGTCTATAAAAACTTCRAATAAATTTTCCGCTCAAACTCTTAATCCTGTGAAATTGTGCTGTCTGTAAATGGGCCGAGTTTGCCCTCCTAAATCAATCTCATAAATCAGTCTCTAAATATGCCAGCTTTTTTCCATGTATCTTCCATGTAGCCCCTTTTCAGTGTATTTATAGCTCCACTTCCATACTGGAATTACACCAGAATCTTTGAGGGGAAAACCCTGACTACAGCACTGGTCAAGTGGTTCCCTGTCCTAAAGAGGTAATTCCTTAATTTTCACTTGAGAGGCAGATCTGCTTTTTGAGGAGAGTATCATGGTGATAATTTKGCAAGCTTATGTGAGCGTGATTTGGTTTAACATCTTCATGCAYTGTGGACCACAGGGTGGTGAGTTTAAATCTTACACATAGTTTTCAATTATGTCCTGCTTGTGTAAAAGAAAGGTACCACTCTGAGAAGGACTTAAAGTAAATTTTCTCCTGTTTGTGTGTAGTTCCTGATCAGTTSTAGGCTGAAGGTTGACCCTCACTTCAAAGAGCTGAAAGTGACCTTGACATTACRGTCTCCGTCTTTAGGCAAACAAAAAGTTGACGTACTTAAGACGATGAACTTTAGCTGAGTGCACTGGCTGGAGAGTTGGCTTGTGCTCCCTGTAATTCCACGCTTAAGCGAAGGCACAGCCGAGAGCTGCCTTTCCCAAAGCCGTGTTTTATGGTGGTGGTATTTCAAGGGACTGCACCAGATGAAAAGATGGGAAAGTGATTTCAGTGGGAAACTGCTTTTCTGCAACACATACTTTTCACGTGTGTATGTGCAAAATTGTAACTTCGCGCTCTATTAGGTTTTGCATGCAAGTGTTTGGGGCAAACCCAGGTTACCATATGGAAATGGAGATAAAAAGTCTGAAATTGCAGTTAAATGTGGTTTCAGTYCTTAGGAAGGGTGAGAAGGAGCACTTTGAAGCTAGTACACAGACATATGTTTCACAGAGACTTCAATTTTTAGTTTGAAACAGTTTGACATGGTATTAAAGCTAGCTTATACGCATTTTGGGGCTAAAAAAAAGTAAAACCCCTCCAACCAATCCTGTCCTGCAAGTGGAATAATCAGATTTCCTAGAGTATCTGCCTTAATGCATGAATGTCTGTGTCCCCTCTTAGGAGTTCTGTTCTCATGCCTTGCTCATGTGTTTTTGGTATGGAATTAATGTTCTGACAGCCATTGGCACCTGCTGTCRGTTCCCTGGAGCTGGTATTCATAACAGTTTGAGGGAATAGACTGGTCATTTCCAGCAGCAGATCTCTGACGAAAATAAGGGTAACTTTTGGTGCTGGTTGGGGGTCTGAGATGAGGATGTGAGTTTAGTAGAGAAGGAAAAGGGAGCTGGGGAAAAATCTTGCACAGGTCTGCACAGCCTGTGCTGTGGTCTTATGAGTACACGAAAGAACTTGTTCGTGCAGAGAGATGGASGACTGCTAAATTTCACAGCTTCTGCTATCTTCTTGTATGTTTTTCTTTCTTCCCTCATTCTGTCGCCTTCAACTTTGCAAAGGTTTACGTGCTCACTTTAAGTGGCTGTGATTTTTCTGCTCTGGTCCCCTCATTTTTAAAAAATGTATTTGGAAAGTCCCTTTCTCCTCATCCATCCTTTAAAATGTGATAGTAARCCATGGCTTCGTGGTTTTCTGCTGTGTTGCAGTTCTGCTGTGCACGTGCCAGTCAAAATAGCTGATGCTTTGTGGTAGCAGCACTGAGGTTTTTTTACTGCCATTATGCTATGAAACCACCAGATATTTAAACACAGCTGTCCTTGGTAAAGCGAGGAAGAAAAGCTTGAGGGAATGAGAATCAGACTTAAATTCTCTCTTAGAATGACTGTGCTTTTGTCTGGGGTAGGCRAGGGCTCAGTAGAACAACTGGATGTGCCTTAAATCAGAATCTTARCATTGATGGTTGGTTTGGAAGCAGTTTGTAGGAAGTCTGCTGATGTAGTATAATAATTCCCAGTATTTTGAGGGAATCTCATCAATGCTGGTGCCAATAGGCTGGTGCCAGATTCTTTTTGTTGGTGCACAGTGACAGGGTGAGGTGCAATGGCAATAAACTAAAAACACAAGAAGTTTCACCTCACTATGAGGAAGAACTTTTCTTTRCACAGCGGGTGACACAGCACTGGAACAGGCTGCCCAGGGATGTTGTGGGGTGTCCCTCTCTGGAGACATTCCARCCCCACCTGGATGCATTCCTGTATAACCTGCTTGAGGTGACCGTGCCTTGGCAGGGGGCTCGGACTGGATGATCTCCAGAGGCCCCTTCCAGCCCTACCTGTTCTGTGAATATGCCCTGATTAGAGTGAAATACATTTTATTGGAAAAAAAAAGGTAAAACGCCATCAAAAATACCTTGTGTAGACGAAACATTGTTTGGGATAAATTGGTTCAGATTTTTCTGTGTCTAGTAGACTTCTCTRTTCTTCTTAGAGTTCATAAGGTAATTTTTGAAAGTAAATTGGGAAACCTGAATTTTGATGTAAGTATGACTAAAAATCCTGTGGTTATTTGACTATTCCTATTGATAGCATATTTAGTTACTTAAAAGCAAAGAGTTTAAAAATGAGAAATGGACTTGATTTYTCTAGGATGTAAGGGACACTGGTATGATTAAGACAAGGCTACAGATAGCATCCTCTTACTTTCTAATCTTTTCAGTTGTAGGGAGTGATTAAAAAAAGAGCCAGATTGTTAAKCTGGTTATTGATGTTTGAACAGGAGGCTCAAACRTCTCAGGTACAGAAGTRGAATATTTTGCTGTGGTTTTGTTTRGCAGTTGCTCTTTGGCACTAATCAYAGAGGTGCATCTTCTGTCTTGAGTAATGCTTAAATGTGCTAAGATATGTAATGGTGTTAAGAAATGTTTTATTCAGCAGAAAAGCTTTAATTTGGTAAAAGCTGCAGTGCCTGACCAAGGCCCTTTTTCTGGAAGACACCTGTTTGCATTAAAGCTTTTTTTGTGATCTTTCATCAGCATAGTGAGCAAATTTAAAAAGCTGGTTGGTTTTCAGGGAAAAAAACAAGCCAAGATGAGCTTGGCAGCACTGACATCATTCAGTGCTGTCCCTGTGGAGCTGGGTGAAGATAACTCAAGACAGATGAGTGTAATCGAGTRACATTATGTGACATCTTTAGAATTCAGAACTTGATTGTGCTTGTGCTACTCAAGAAGTTGCTGAAGACCTTGCAAGAATTGGTGTTCAGGCAGAAAACTTCCCTTCTGGAAGCAAGTCTGACCCTCCCCTTCTGCTGTCAGAAAAAAAGGAGTTTGACTTTTGATCCTTTCAAACATGGGTTGGTAAACCCCAAACCATGGAGTTGAAAGCATGACTAAACACAGTGTTTTTGTTGATTACAGAAGGAAGTTGTGTTGTGTGCCAACTGAAGATGCTGAAACTMTCTTGGCTATGACTTTAGGGCTGTAGCTATCTCCTGAGCTCGCTGTTGGGGTGTGAGTCTYGCTGAGGAGCATGGAACTCATCATGCAAGTATTTGTCATCTCTGACAGGATGTCAACAGCTGGTGTTGGCTTTGCTGCCAAAGCTGCAGCACTGCTAGTGCTTGACCTGTGGTGCATGCTCTGAATTAACTACCAGAGGATGGTTGCAGAGGGTAAGAGCAGGCACCAATGTATAAAACAGATTACAAAGTATAATCTGTTCATAGTAATATTATCTTCTGCTAGTTATTTTAATTTTATGTGGTTTACCATACTGTTAATTTTAACATTTTTGAGCTTAGGTGGTCAGACAGTACCTGAACACCTTGAATGCTTTTTTTCCTTTGGTGTAGATGGGAAAATTCGAGACTTAATTAACAGAAGTTGTCCAGTTCCTCTTGAAGTGCAGGTGAACTGGACATATGAAATAAACCAGATATTGTAAATATGTTAAAGAGTRTGAAACATTTTTCCTAACAGCTATTAAATAATAACTCTTAATTTGCAAATACCGTAGCTGAGAAATGAAGGAACAATCAAATTTTGATTTTTTTGTGACATTGAAGCTGGTTCTCAATTGGATGTATAGCAGCTTACAGACACCCTTTCACTGTGCTTCTGTGTTTTGATAAGCCTGTTAATGAGATTTGGTGCAGCTAATCACAGGGGATTACAGTTCAGCAGGAACCTGRCAGGGAACAGGGAGAGGAAGTGGGAAAACAAATCACCATCTCCCACTTTCTTGGTGCTGCATAGTGGCTGCTCCTCCATGTGTGCACAGTCTTGCAGCATTGAGCATTAAGTAATATATGTACTAAGCAGAGGGAATATTGAAATGCCATGAATTTAACTTCCAATTATATGCAGATGAGCTTGTTTTGCATGCCTTTCAGTCAACCATCAGCCCAAAGCACCTGTGTGAAATGCCAGCTGGATAAATCGAGAAAAGAGTGTGTTATTGACAGCTTAGCTTGAAAAGGTATAGACCTTTACTGTCAAAATGAGCATCAGTTCTGGAAGCCTTTAGTTGGYCAGTTCACACTTTCAGCTGAGAGGCAATGTGTCCTTTTCTCTTGCTCTCTAAGTTTTAAAAATCTTGGAATGATGGCTTGGTCACTTCTGAGGCGTGATATATTTTTGTCTTTTTTGACATAACTGTTGGATCACATTATTAGAATCAAATACAGTCTTTTGCAGGCATTTAGAAAACATTATTCCCCATTAAATTTTGCWTATGTCTTTGTTAGAAATCTTGGCAAAAGAGTAAAAGGAAATCARTGATTCAAAATGCAGTAATTTTAAGGAAGAGGGTAAACTTGTGGATTGTAGTTGACTCTGGCTTGAGTGTCTTACACTTCTTTAGTCCTGCTCTCACCTTTTTCTAATTTAAAAGTAGATGCCACCCAACCATATTGGGTAAAATACTTTACTAAATCAGGTAGAGAGTACAACTGATGAGGTGCAAGTTTTGTTTTGACATAGAGCAAAGATTCAACTCCTTGTTTTTTCATCCCTGCTTTTGCAGTGTTGCAGTGACAGACTTCTTGAGACCTTTTCAAAATTACCTTAATGTTTTCTGTGCTTCAGTGAGTAATCATTTTATTGCCAATAGAAGCAAGTTCAACTGTTGCAATTTTGTTGMAGCATTTCATTAGGAGGGACAAACCTTATGTCTTGCAAATTACTTGAGCAAGGCAGTAAGAAAGATCACACAGAAAGGGATCATCTTGTCAAGGCTGGTAAGTGTTGTGTGCAGGTGAATATTGTAGCACAGTGTAATTTGCTGSTTTTTCGGGGACTCTAATGTGAATTCTGCTCCTTGTATGAACAAACAACTAGTTCTAAAGGAATACTGTTTTTCTTTTTTCCTTTTTTTTGGGGGGGAGTGGGGGTGGAGGTAGGATTCTGCCATCTCCTGACTTCAATAAAATGTTGTTTATTCTTAATTCCTCCTTTATCAATTCTTGATTAGGCTTTTGCATTGGCTCTTTTATGAATTCTTTGGCTTGTTTGCTTTAGGAAAAGTGTTCATAGTTGCACAAATAATGTTTGCTTTGTAAGTATTGTTCAGTGCAATATGCTAGTTGTATTTTCGAGCTTTTTTTTTTTTTCCAAAGAAAAGCACCTCTGGCTTTCAATAAAAGGTTACGTAGTATGTTTTTTGTACTTGTGTTTGCTTCCAGCTGTTGACAAAGGTTTTGTTTCTCATGATGAACWTTTGAAGCTCTTTGAAACATGCCACAGTGCTTTTAGCTGTAAAAACTAATCTTATGTTACCTAGTATCTGACTGTCTCTTTAGCAGTATCCAGCAGGGAAATGTTTACAAGGTAACTTTATTTGAGATGAAAGAGACTGAATTRACGTTGAACTCTCTCACCATCTTTTTCTTGGTGTGTTTTTGTTTTTAACTGAGGAGAAGGAATATATCTAATTGCTTTTTATACCCCGAAATTACAACTTTATGATTAAGCTCCCTGAGGTTACGGTGACACATTTTTCTTCCTTTTTTCTTTCCTGGTAAATGGCAGTTATTTGGGGTAAATGGCAGCATAGAGTTGTCTCTTGGAGCTGGTGGCACAGCAACATGTAATTAAAAAGGTCASGCAGTTATGTCCACATGGCTTGTGTATTATTCACATAATATCTGTGCATAATACAAATAATTCTGTTTAAAAACATTCCTGGAGAAAGAGGTGATCCTTCAGCTAGGAAACTGCCAGGATCCAGCTTCTCTCTTCAGGACAGCTGAATTTAGGCCCCACATCAAGAAGTGAATTAAATGAAAAGCTTTTTCTCCTTTTTATTTTGTACAGCAATTTTTTTGACAGAGTGATTTAAGAGCAACTGTGCTTTTTCAGGGGCTTTGCTTCTTTTTTCTGAGAGTTTCTAGGAAGCCAGAGCAAAGCTTTGAGCTGTGTGATTTTTTTTTTTAGAGTTGATTTCTGCCCTGTGCCACAGGCTGGGTGAGGAGCCTTGACGTGGAATGCTGTGCAGGCTGATGGCTGGGGATGGTGGCCAGGCACCGGGATAACCTTGGAGAAAAGCAGCCTTGTCCCTTTGCCTGTCCCCCCACGAGAGTTTCCCAGGCAGCTCGCTGCTGACACGCCGCTTGTTCTGCTGCTTTATAAATGAAAACAACGCCAGATAAACCCTCCGTGGCAGTGGAGATAGTGGCTGTCACACGGTAAATCTGCTTCCCCACCCACTTCCCAGCACAGCCAGCCTTGGGGCAGGGTGATGGCAGATKTGCTCCCTCCTTCCTCCCGGGTAAGCTGTCTCCACCCCGGCAGGAATGCCATGGGTTTCACTGGAGGAGGCCAGCAGGATTCTCTCTCCTCTCTCCGAGCCACCACCACGCTCTGCAGTATTTCTGCCTCGAAGGAAAAGGGGGAAAAAGGAAAACAACACAAAATTAGACTTCRGTTTGTTTTTCTGTGTTGTCTGGGGCTTGGGATTTAAAAGCAAAATAAACCTTCTGTAGGTGTTTATTGCTGACAGTAGGAGTTCACAGGATTAGATTTGGAGTATGGAATAAGAATACAGGAAGCTCTTCAAACACAGTTAATACCTCTGCCTTCAAATAGGACTTTGATGCAATCAACACATAAGAATTACAGTCCATTTGGGAGGGTTATTRAAAGGGTAAATACACAAATGATATGAGATGAAAAATGGATTTTGAGTTTCAAAATGGAATGATATCCATTTATTTAAAAAAACAAACAAAAAACAAACAAACAAACAAAAAAAAAAACCCAAAAAAGCAATCCTGAAAATAATGTGCCAGTTTGTCATTTTTCCTTTGTATGGAGAGTAACTGCACTGAGTCACGTAATGTGTTAGACAAGTGTTCCCATTCACACTTAATGCRTGTTTCTATTACAGTTTCCTGACGTTTGTGTTTCCATGTAGATCCTTAAGCAGGATCAGATGTAGTAGAGAAACTGCACCTGGTTTTGGGACKGTGCAGGAAGGATTGCTGCTTTATAAGGAATGCTTTTTGAAACCAGCCATAAGTCCTGGTTTCAAATATACAGAATCTAAAAAACATTTATGATTTTAAAAAATGTATACATATCTGTGATCCTTGAAAATAGAGTGAAACACTGACAGCAAGTGTGTCCCTTTCCAGCAAACACTGAAAAGTAAGGAGCTTATTAGGAAAGAGAGGGTGGGAATAATTTATTTGATGCTGCTAATGGTTATTATAAGATTGGAATGTGTTTGTKTCATCAATAAACAACCAAGAAAAGAGTATGTTGGAGTAATGTAGGAACTTGATGTGAGTGGACAATTTGTCCTTGCATTGTTTAATTTATAAAAAGAGGGGGCAGGGAGAARGAGGTGGGTATTTGGAGTGTAGTTTGAAACAGAGGAGACTGGTGCTTTCCAAGACAAATGAGACAGTGGAACGTTCTGCCAGGTGGTATCCACACTGGGAATTCAGGAGATTCCAGGGAGGCTGGAGAGAATCCCCCAGCTGTAAACCCTTGGAGAAGGGTTGAACCCTTGGAGGTCTCAGACGTGATAAGAGGAGACTTCCAAAATGTCATGTTCTAMCTGGTTCCTTTGGTTCACTCCTGTGATCCAGTCTTTTCCTAGCTCTGCTCACGTGCAGGAAGTGTCAGAGGTAGGCTCTGAGTGTGATGCCATCTGGCCATTCTGCTTTCCTAGAAAGTAGTGATCTATATGAACTTCATTTGAGGTTTAAGCTACAAACTGACAAAAACTTATCCCTTTTGAATCTAATACTTGTTACATAGTTCTGTRATTTCTTTTGGTGCTTTTCATTAAAGAAATTATTTTTTTCTTTCAATTACGTGTTACACGGGATGATGTTCTCATGGTGGCATTAGATAAACTTGGTTGTTTACAAAATCCTTCCCTGTTGCTAAGGGAGATAACTTCAACAAGTGCAAGAGTAGGGATGGCAATAAATGTATCTTCCCAAATCTCGCGTGTCCTGGTGCATTTCCATGCACAGTTTGTATGCAATTATTGCCGAAATCATCTGCATCATGCCATGTGAGTAAGTTGTGCAGTCTAATGGTTTGTTACTCAGTGTGRAATAATGCCCTCCAAGCTCGAGGTGAGGTCATGTCACGCTTGTCCTTGTGACCTATCTAATGCAGTTGTCCATGTGCACAAATAAAGTTAAATTGCACAAGCTTGTCAGCGCTGTGAGAAATACCCAGAACAACTCTTTACTACCAGAGGTCTGTCAGCAGAGAGGACACACTTGTATTCACTCAGGACTCATTGCTAAAATAAAACCTGTTTTTTCTCTGCTGGAGTTTTGGAGTGGGGAAGGGAGAAAGGGGGCAGGGGGAAGATCTGAACTGAAGGGTGGCATACAAGTGACTCATTAATGTAATTTGGGAAACTTAACCCCAGTTTCAGCCCAGGTTAATTTTGTCCCAGRACATGTAACTACAGAGTTTGCTGCTATGTACTTCAGTGCTAGGTTGTTTCACAGTCTTT
>NW_026623497.1:755841-765874 GCF_030028575.1 Malurus melanocephalus | reverse complement strand
AAAAAAAACAGCAGGAATTTGCAGTCTGATTTATAGAGAGTGACAGGAAGATCTTTACTGATAATGCAAGGGAGGCACCAACTATCATAACATAAATTTGATAGTGTTCCTTGTTGGGGCTTTCTTACAGTGCAGCCGTAACTCACTGTGATTCAAATCTGCTTGTTTGCTGTCTGAGCCTTGCAATGTGCATGTTAATAAAGCAGATTATTACTGCAGCTTAAGAAACTTTAAACTTCTGCTGGGATCCAACAAACTGTGGAAAGGAGGTGCAAAGTCATAAGCAGCACTGCTGAGATGCTCTGTTGCTTCCAACAACTGCTGGGAAGGCAGTGCTATTCCCATCGGGGTGCTTCTCCTGCCTTCAGCTTACGGGAAGAGGTTTTCCTATCAGTTTCTGCAACCAGCATCCGACAGAGCTGGAGGATGTTCCCACCTCCCTCAGCTGGCTGGGAAATGAGCCCTTCGATCCTTTGCTTCGTAGCTCTTGTTTAAAGGSAGGGCAGATGGAATGCTCTGAAATCTGTCTGCTTAAATAAAATAGGGAATGAGGAAGGCTGTGATCTGTCCTTTCCAACTGGGAGACTGAGCTGGACAGATGTTTCTTACTCAGTGCTGAGGRGGAAAGTCCCTGGCTAGGGGCTCTAGAATGAGGGTTAAAAGGTGAAGGAATCCTGTGGGGACCTCCTCCTGCAATGATGGCTTCAACCCTGCTCAAGYGAGAGCAAAGACACAAAACTTGTGTCTCTTCATCCTTTCCTCCTCCTTCTTCCTCTCATTGCAACTACTTTGTGTTTATTTTCCTACTTTTAAATTGCATAATTTAGTCCTTCCTGTCACTTCCTAATGTCTGAATCATAGGTAGCTCTTCCTGCCTGCAGTAAACAAACATTTTTGTGCTGGCACCTTTCCAAACGTTGAGATTGTGTTTGTGAAGGTGGAGGGGGTCCCTCTGGCAGAGTGCTTGGGAAAATAATTCACTTGTATACAGGTTGGATAAACTGCTTACTGCGTGCTTCTGTGGCCAGCTGATTTCCTTGTCTTTCCAATCTCCCAGACTGATGGAGCTGCTGGGCTGATGGGGCCAAGCAGGTGAACGGTAGCGGATGATAAAAGCAGAGCACAAACAGTGGGCTCTGAGCTTCTGGAGTTAATAACAGTGGCAAGAGATCGCCTCAAGCCTTGCTGCTACTGGTGCCTCCTGGCTCTCTCTCTACTTTGCATGTAGGTAYGGTGCTGGGGGCATGGTGTGTGTCACCCAACCACTTACTGCCCGGTCTAACACTCRGGCCTCGCTCGTTTTTGGGATTCTTTCACTGTAAGGCAAGAAGATGACAGAGGACTCTTTGGAACACATGTTCAGCCTGTTGTACATCTTAGACCACATTTGTAAAAGCTGCAAAACAGGAGTGTGTCTTCCTCATTTTTCATGTTATCACTCCTCTTTCTTAGCTTTGAAAAKCCTTCATTTTATTTTTGATTTGGCTGTGACTCCAGAATGATACAGAGAAGACACAGCTGACCCCCTGGATGCTTCCCACCTCTCCTGTTGCATTAGCAYTCTCTCTTTGCTGCTTTCTGTCCTTTATGGAGAAAATTCATTTTGCATCATCATAGGCCAGCCTCACAATGTGCTGAACACTACTGCTGAACTGTTCCTACACTTCATGTGGAACAGTTAAATGGACTTCACATGGTGAGTGGAGACAGCAAAGGAAAGATCCAGTCCTTGTTCTGGCAGCTTTGCATTTGTCCCTTCCTACCCATCTGTGCCTCCTCACTACCCTCTCTGGTTCTTCCTGCTAAGATGGCAAGAAGGTGAGAATAAAACAAATGTGTTTAGGACAGATTAGATGAGGTAAGAACACCCTGAGTATTATGCTGACTTAATTGTGCTTTCTTGTAAGACAGGGAAAGAGAATTCACCTTTTTCTTAAAATTAGAACTTACCCTGATTTTTTTTTGACAGTGTTGTGTATAGAATGGAAAGCATATTCTCTGCAGATGACCTAAAAARCCTAGCAAAACTATTTTGCACCTTGTGCCAATAAGACAAAGCAACAGAATACTACACTAACCTAGTTAAGTACCAGTTTCAGAAAAGACAATTGAAGCAAAAGAACCCTGCTATTACATGCCGTAGGAGTGCCTCATGTTGCAGTTTATTCTGGCTGAGGCTGCACATGCACAGGGATGTGGGGCTTTCCCTTGTGCCATTTGTTCTCACCCAGCCAGTAAACAAATGGATGAAGCTCCTCAGGAATATAAGTTTGAGAGATTTGGGACCTGAGTGCTCGTCTTAGTTGTGGTTGGGTTGGATATCCTTTCTGCCATCATTTCCTACTTGTGCTGTTTGCCTACATGTGATGAAGAATTTACTTTTTTTTTTTTTCCACAATAGTAGGAGGAGTTATTTTTTTCCTGTGGTTGGGGTTGAAATGAGTTTTCTGTATTTGGAGTATGAAAGTAATTTTCTTAGGGCTGCAGTTTGGGTAATATGCCATTGCACAGGGAATTGGAAAGGAAGTAGTATGATAGAAGACAGTGTCCTGTTAATAACATATTCCAGTCTAAAATCATGGCAACCTCTTTCATAATAATACTGTACCATCTGAAAACAATTRCATGAAAATATTTTTATCTGTTTGCTACCTGCATTTTGGAATGCTTGGAACTTAGTAGTACATATTGAAACAAATGCCATGTTAAATGATGTAGAAAATACTTACGTGTCCTTTCTACACTGTGTGGGGAAAGTTTTGCTGAATCAGAAGCAAAAATGTAAGGGCTGGGTCCTGTAATTATAGTATTACAGGACCTGTCTGCTGTTGTCTTTTAAGCTTGTAATATAAAGTGTTTTGGTTAGAATGAAGATAACATTGACCAAATTGCAGTTATTTGCATTACCTTGACTTGCAATGTTTCACAGTACTATTTTATCAGTTCTAGTCAATAGACATCACAGTGGTGTGCAAATCTTTCCATTTGAATTTGAGGTTATTAAATTATGCTCCTGCACTGAATTTCAGTGATTGCATTATTGTCATTCATCTGAAGCAATGACAACCTTGCTTTCTCAAAGGATGCTGGGCTTTTCATTTCTTTGAGAAGACAGAAGTAGTATTAAAGTGAAATCAGATGGTGTGTTGTGTGATTTTTAGCAAATTGTTAAGCAGTGTTTCTGAGTTGCTTGTGAAATTTCWGTAAGTCTCATTGTAAAGTGCAAATATTACTCTGGGCAATTGAACTATGCAGCCTTAGATTGCTATTAAACACCTTTATAGAATTATGTAAAATATCATGATAAACTTTGTATCAAAACTTGTGACTTCATGGACAGGTGTAAGCCAAGGGAATGGTTGAGACTGTAATAGAAACATGCTTTCCCATGAAATAAAATCCAGGGATGTAGCCACTGTAATTGTGCAATAAATTATCATAAATGTGATGTCATAGTCTCTGCAACTTTCTGAAGGGGTAGTCTGATTTTGAAATCAACCAAGYAGTGAATAACAAGCCTCTGAATTGGCCCAGACAACAGCAGACAAGTCTGCATCATTTGGGGAAAGCAGTCATCTCCTTAGAGAATTAAACTATTTCAAAATAGAACTTGTTGACTCAAAGTGTTAATCTTGGCTTTTCACAAAGAAGTGCAGCATCCAACACTGATTATTTTTTTTTTTTATCACAGATCTCTAAACTGCAGGCTACAGAGTTAAAAAGAGACTGATTGGAGGAGAGTTCATTGAGGTATTAAATGTAACTCCTCTGAACTGCAGTTTTTCTCTGGTAGCGTTCAAACATTCTCACTCACCTGTAGAAAAAGGTCCCTAGACACAGGTGTGACTTCAGGACTGAGCTTTGATTTACAAGGATAATTTCACTAGGGTGAAAGTGTCCAACGGTGTATTGTGAAGATTAGACAGAACCCAACAAATCTTTAAGATTTCSATGGCATAATTCAGAATGTTTATTTTGGATAATTATGGTATGTGATAGCAAGGACATATTGCTTGAACTGCAGCTCTGTTTGTCATGTATTATTTTAACTTAAAAAGACAAAATGAGAGTCATCCAAGTTTGTTATGGGTCTGGGTTAAAAATTAGGTATTCTTAATGAAATAGTTTGAAAGAACATCAAATTGAAATAACTTACGTTGGACTTCAATTGTGTGTGGYAAAACTTACCTCAGTGTCCAAATAAGGATATATTCTAAATGTAATAAAGCACAGTGCATGTTTTGCAGTGTTTACCATAACCTCTTGGTGTATACATAGTAATTAAAACAGTTCAAACAGCTTTGAAATTAGGGACATGCCAACAAAATATATCTCTGCGCCTTCCTAGTAGGAAATAGGAAAGTCTTCACAAAACCTCTATGCCTGTGTCCTTCAGGTAAAAACCTGAGTGAATAAATAACCTTCCAGGCACACTGCAAGACTTACCTGTGAGGGGTAGGCTGGAACAAAATTTGGAGCCTTTCCAGAAGGGGAAGCTTTGGTTTTAACCTGGCTCAGTCTTTCTTCGTGACTTTTGCAGATGCCTGCGGAGGCCTACAGATGACCTTTTCCAAGCTGATGCTTCTGTCAGCAGTTCATTCATTCTATTTAAATTTTTCCCTTTTCACCTTTATTCACTTTTGAAACAATCAAAAACTGCTTGCTTGAGCTCTTGTATTTAGCCTTGTGACATAATGCCCTGCTACTCTCTTCAACCATTTCTTTACTAAAGGGTAGCAGTCTTTTTTATTTTATATTTTTTTCTTGTTCTTTTGGTCTCACTTTCTCTTGAAGGTCTGCAGCTTCTGTGTCAGCTTGTGTCTGTTCATCTTTGTACTTGCTGGCCACTGATCTTTCCATGGATTGCTCCTCATGCTCACTTTATGTAAACTTTGCATGCACACTCCGTCTCTCTGCTCCTAAATGCTGCCTTTTCTCTGACTTCTCTTCTGTACGCTACTACCACTAATGGTTTGCTACCAAATTAAGTGACTTTTCTGTTTTCTTGGAAGTTGTCTTTGCAGCTGACCTCTCTGTTCCTTTAACATATGCCCAAGAGTTGCCCATTTCAGGAACAGGTAGATTACCTCACCCACATTCACCATTGGTTGGGCACGTAGGCATTTTCCCGACAGAGCCAACTATAGCTGGTGTCTTTTTTGTGTGTGTGTGTCAGCCTTGCTAATCATATTCTTAGAATCATTAAGGTGGGAAAAGACCTCTGAGGTCATTAAGTTCGAGCATTAAACCAGTACTGCCACGTCCACCACTAAACTGTGCCCCTAAGCATGGTGTCCATATGGGCTTTGAACTCTTCYAGGAATGGCAATTCTGTTGCTTCCCTGGGCAGTCTTTTTCAGTACTTGACCCTTTCCATAAAGAAATTTTTCYTAATATCCCATCTAAACCTCTCCTGGTACTACCTGAGATTCTTTCCTCTGCTATTTCCTCTTAATGTGGAGAARACACCAACTTCACCTCGCTGCACCGTCCTGTCAGGGAGTTGTAGAGCGATATAAAATCCTCTCTGAGTCTCCTTTTCTCCAGACTACAGAGCTCCAGCTCCCTCARCCCCTCCTCACTGGACTTGTGCTCCAGACCCTTCCCCAGCTCCGTTGYCCTTCTCTGGACACGCTCCAGCWCCTCRATRTCTTTCTTTTATTGAGGGGTTCAAACCCCAGGATTCKAGGTGTGGCCTCARCAGTGCCAAGGACAGAGGGACAATCCATGTCTTGGTCCTGGTGGCCACATTTCCTGATGCAAACTAGGATGCCTCTTGGCCACCTGGGCACAGCTGGCTCCTGTTYAGCTGCTGTTGRCCAGCAATGACCACCCCCAGGGCCTTTTCCCCTGGGCATCTTCCCAGCCAYGCTGTCCCCAGCCCGTGGCACTGCCTGGGGTTGCTGTGCCTCAAGTGCAGGACTCGGCACTTGAACCTCATGCAATTGGCCTCAGCCCATCAATCCAGCCTGTCCAGATCCCCCTGCAGAGCCTTCCTTCACTCCAGCAGATCAACATTCCCACCCAGTTTGGTGTCATCTGCAAACTKAMTSAGGGTGTACTCAGTACCCTCATCCAAATCGTTGATAAAGATACTGATCAGGATGGGCCTCTGTATCATTCAGTGCTACACCTATTTTCTTCATAGATGCATAAAATTCAGTCTCCTTGAAAGTTGTATTTAAAGCCATTCCTAACTGCACTTATCTCTGTAGAGACTTGTATCTCATTATTTTTCCTGCCAGTTCTAGCAGATTTATCTCTGTTTTCAAACTCTGCACTAAATTTGGGATTAAGTGATAAAATTTTTTATTTTCTGAACTATTAGAACTAGAGTGTGTTTTTATCATTCTGTTCTCAGTCAAGACTAATTTATTCTATTACATGTACAAAAGATTTGTGAGGTTATTCTATTCACTTACGTATTTTTGTGAAATGCTCTTAGGTCTATACYGAGGGAAGGAACTACATACAAACTTCTCAGGAGAATTCATGATGGAAAAYCCTTTTCTCTGCTTGGAAAGCATGTAGGAGGCTTTGTATGTAATTTCTCTTTTTCAGTCTAATCTGGGCAGATTAAGAGATTCCTTTGTAGCTTGGACTTTGCCCGTATTGAGATCCATGAAGGCCAAAATGGTTTGAATTTGTGCATAGGGACAATTGACAGAGTACAGACTGGTAAGCATGGGAATTATCTCCGCTCTTTTGGGAGAGCTGCCAAGATAAGCTGCTGCTCTCTGTATCAGCTGTAAAGTTTCTTTGGGTCATCCTTCAGTAAAGCCCCAAATAGCATGCGTGATTCAAATTCCACTGAGATATAAAAGCAAACACAAATATGAAAGCTGACCCCTGAAAGAATGCAATTTTAACTATAAAGCCAAGTTTTCTTTCATTTGATGATCTCATTACTATAATAATAAAATCTTTTTTTTTTTTTTTACATTTTATTTTTAATGTACCAAAACCTGAAGGCAATGGAATTCACAGCATGTATTCCCTCATCCGAATGGGGTGGAAAGCTTTGGAATCTTCAGGTGCTTTCTTCAGCATCAGTCTTGTCTTCCCTGGACTGTGCCTCTGTCAGGTGCTTTTCTCCCAAACTGTGTCAGGAAAGTCTGAAGTGATTTGGAGCTGGGAAATAGATTTACAGTGTTGATATGGCTACTGAGACTACTGCTTTCTGTTTTCACAAGTCTTCAAAAATTCTCAAAGAATGATGTGTGACAAAGTAGAATTAATTACTGTGCACAGGTGATAATGCCTGTATCCTATATACCTTCCATTCCAACTCAGAATATTCTGAGATTTGATGATAATGTGATGCAASCCGCTTGCTGCCCAAGAGGAAATAGTTTTGTGAGGTCCCTCACCAGGATCCTGCACTTAGTGACACGGACCAAGGTGCCAAAGGTTGCTGCGTGGTTTGAGTTTTGCAGTGACCCTGACWGGGGGAAAAAGATAGAGCTCTCTGCATATCGATGGGAAAGCAAATTGGAAGCAGTCCAGAGCTGTTTGTGCACTCTCCAGTGGTTCTGCTGCATCAACCTGGGCAAAGTATTCCTGGAAGKGGAGTCCGGGGGGCAGCGGAGGATGTGATGACTTGATGTTTTCTGATCTTGCTAACCTGCAGTGTTCTTAATGGGAATAACTGGAAATGAAGAGGCTACTCAGGTGTAATGAGGTTTAGCTAATGTAACCAATGTTTCGACTTGTTCCACTGCATGTTTGCTCTGAGGCTTGTTTACGTACTGGATAAGCCAAACTCGCCTGTCTTGTTGGGCGAGTGTGGGTAAAGTCTGCAGCGCTTCATGGATCTATTGTAATACCTTACAGAGCACTCACCAAACATGGCCCTGTGCTATGACACACCAATGGYACATGAAATCTCTGTGCTTTTCAGACTCACCTCAGAATGATAATAGCAATTTTCTGCAGATTGTGGGAAAATCGGGCACACTCAAAAAATATTGTAATGCCAGTCTTTTGTATTTAAAAAACAAACCAAATCAAGGGATCTGGGCTCCTGATGGAGGTAAATGGGAGTTGCGGATTTTCTTGTGGAATTTCTTCTKCAATGTAGGGAAGATGTTTGTGTTGATTGACAGTTTGTATCAAGTGAGGTGACTTATTTTTCTTTTTTTTTAAACCCCTTTCCCAAGCTCACTGCCTTCTTGGTTTTCTGGTGATCTTCTGGAGTTCATCACAGGAATATTTTTGACATTTCATGTAATATGGCTGCTGTGAACAGCTTCCTTCACTGAGGAGATCTAATGTAAAAAGAATGTAATAATCATTCAGCATAACACTTTCAATGCTAAGGAAAATTTTCTTTTCCTCTTGGACTAAGCTTCATGATTTAATAYGAAGCAAAATCTAGTAAAGAATTTTCAAGTGAGCCAGTTAATCAGCTACTGTAAATTGGTCGCTATTGTGCTAAACAGAAATCAGTCTGGTTTTGAACAAAGTTCTGTAGTTGATATGTTTTTTGCCAGTTTTATTCATGAGAACTGATTCATCTATAGAATCAGGTCTGTTGTAAAGGTTTGGGGGTTTGATGCTTAGAATTGCTTTTTGTTGCATCTTTTGAACATTAGTATGTARTATTTGTTTGTCTCTAAGAATCTGAAGTTTCTCAAAAGAGTTGARGTTTCCCTCAAGAGATTTATATCAGAATTTCCATCTAGATGAATTGAAGTATTTAATTATAATCCATTGATTTAATGGCCTTTGTAGAAAAATGTTTTGATGAAATTGAAATATTTAATTGCTATTTCTGTCACAGTAAAAATGAAATATTTTCATTTTTACATGAAAGGAATAATAAAATTTCATCAGAAGACTAAAAATACAACTCCACAGAAACAAAACATTTCCAGATGATTTTTTTTATTTCTGCTCTTCCCACTCTCCCAAAAGGTTGCAAGGAAATGTAGCTTCATAGAGTTTCCTGACTTTTCCTGTTTGGATAGCCTTTCTCATGTGCTTATCATAGTTTGCTTGGGATGGATTGTTTGGGGATTTTTAGSGCAACTTAGGTGGAGATAGTGAGTATGTATTTATGTATAGCGTACCATGTGGCTTGTGTCTTAATATTTCTGAGCAGTTATCTGACCTCTGTAATCTGCCTTACAGGAAGAAGGTTTGTGCAAAATGCTGGGTTTATAACAGGAGAGGCCACGACCCATYGTGATTTTTATCTGGAAATACTAGCTAGAAGGGAAGACATTTCCCTGTTAGAAACTTCTCAGTAGTTTTTGGGGTTTTTAAAAAAAATTATTTCAATTTTCCATCTATTTATTTTGTGTAACATGTAAGAAACTTCAGTTTTCAGACTACAGTGATGTTAGCCCATTGTGTGGGTGCCATAGGGATGAAGATATGGCTTTCCCTGGGATCCAGAGGTGCTGATGGAGCCAGCCAGGGGCTTGGAGCACAGTGAAGGTGTTGGACTTTACAATTCTGTATTGCASTGACATTTCTGTGTGTGGAGAAGCCTACGGGCAGAAGCTCAGCATGAAGCAGAGGAAATTGTGACTGGTAAACTTCAAACTTACTCTGGAACAGAATAGGTTTATCTGGAGGTAGTAGAGGAATTCCCTGCTGCTCTTGCTGTCTTAAACTGACAGTATGCAGAGGAGAATTGAGTAATGTCGGCTGCATGCACTGTGGGTGATTGGATGGCCTTGTRTATTTACATTTGACTTATTATAGTATAGTCATTCTTCTTCGTCTTCTAAAATTAGCAAAGCRCAGCACAATTATAATGCTTTCATGCTTCGGGATAAGCTTTGCATTTCATTAGTTCATTGGTTCTCATTTATGCCATGTCAGTTCAGGAAGAAAAATGTTAAACTGGAATAACTTGTTTTGAAAGTTCAGTACGAGTGTGTGCTTTCTTCATCTCCAGTTTTGAATCTCCCACCTCTTCTCTTAATGTGAGAAAGAGAGAGCCTGCCTGCCTGTCCTCCCTGCCGAGCTGCAGACATCACGTCACGGAGCAGCATCAAAGCACTTTATTTGCTTCCAAATACAT
>NW_026623497.1:738152-755776 GCF_030028575.1 Malurus melanocephalus | reverse complement strand
CTCCTCCTCCCCCACGCAAACATTTTTAGGACAAGATTTACTGGTAAAAATAGTAACAAGTTAGAGGCACCTTGCTTGGTTACGCTTCTCATTAGAGGCTGGTGTTCGTGCCTGTCTGGGCAGTGGCCTTTGTCACCTGGAGGGCACCRTGATGCCAGTGGCCACCTCTTTCTCCTGAGTCCTGACCTTCAGCAGCAGTGGTTTCTGACTGTTTGAGCAGGAACTTTGGTCAGTGATTTGAGGGCAGYTTTTCTTCTCCCCCTCAACTCTACCAGGTGTTGTGCAGGAGGCTGCTCCCTCTGCCCTGCTGTGGGGCTCTGTCTTACTCCACGCACAGCTTTCCAAGGAGACCACCAAGTGTGTCTGTCTGTCCCCAGAATCCCTGCCCCGCTGCCCTGGGCTGGCACTGCYACTTTGCCTGTGCACCTTGCGGGGTCTCTCCCAGTGGGAACGGAGACAGCCACGTTCCTGTGGGAAGCCAGGCCATGGTGTTTGTGCTCTTCCAAAGTTACCTGGCAAGGAGCATGCACTCTGCAGAGATCCCAGCCTTGCAGTGTTTCCATGGACGCTTGGAAAGGCACAGAGCACTCAGCCGGGCTAGCGGGCAGATGGATGGATGTGGCCCCAGGGCCTTGCCCTCAGCCAGCRCCAGAAGGATGAGGCAGTCACAGCCACATTCCTCTTGCTGCTGTGACTGCAGAGCTGCAGTGAAGGACGGAATCTCGCCCTTAGACCGTTCTTCAGGGTGCAGCCTCCTGCTGCATCTCAGTGCCATTCCCCGATGTGAATGGGACCTTTTGCGYCGCGCATTCTTCTTGTTGGCGGGCTCCTCCGTGACCTTGCAGTGAAGTCATAAAAGCTTGAATCCTTGCTATCGCAATCCTTGCCATAGCAACATGCGTCACAGCCATATAATTATTTATTTAATGGGTTTAATTATGAAAACTGGGAAAGTCACTAACGAAAACTGGATCGGGTGGGGGGGGGGAAGGCACTAGTTTTAAAGTAAAAGCAAAAAGCAGTAAGCACTCTTATGATAACCTGAGACAGAAATAAGTTAAGTACTTCACTCTTGCTTTTAACTAATTTCTTCTCTGCCTTTTCCTCCTTTTTAAATTGTTTYTTCTTGTCCATGGTGCAAAAACTGTGCAGCTGCTTCAGTGATTCCCCCCTCTGTTTTCAAACCTATAAATACACTTCCTTTGTCTTGTTGTTCCCTAAAAGCTTTGCTTCCAGATAGCTTTGCTATTTAAAACTTTTCATCTTTGAATTTCATACTATCATGAAAAAAACTAATTAGGAAGCCTGAAATCAAATGCTCTTTTTCAGTGATTAAATTTCAGATTGTCTGCAGCTTTCTCTCTGTATGTTCAGAAATCAGTGTTTCTATTGACAAGCCCTCTCAGAAAGAGCCTTCTACAGAAATAAAATTTGAAATATTTAARAACATACAGGCAGAACCACTTCTCAGAGTGGAAAAACTGTATTTTTTATGACAGTGACTGCTATGCTCTAGAGGATTCCCTTGTTTATTATTATCAGTATATACAACAAAAGTTACCTGATCTGCTGCAAATGGTGGACTCATCTCTGATTAGCAGTTGTTCGTTTTCCTTAATTCATGAGGAAAGATTGAAATGAGACAAATAACTTTATTGATTCAATTTCAGACTTAYTGACATGTAAATCTTTGAGTTTATATTGATAGGGAACTCAGTAGCCATAGCAGAAAAATACCTGGACTTCTGGCAGAGATGCCCTTTCCTCATCTCTGTTTTCAGGGTGCACAGGAATCTTGAATGAGAGTGGGAGCAAGTGGAGTGGGAATATCAGAGCAGGTTTTGGCAGTTCAGRATTTTATAGATGGTTCTTGCTGCAAATACACTGCAGGCGGGTTGCGAAATGTGACTTGGTGACAGAGCAATGAATTGTTAATCCAGGATGGGGCTAGAATTTCAAATTTGTGAACTTTTGGCATGGAGAGAAGGGTGGGGTTTTAGAAGGAATTTCGTTTGTTGGCTCGTGATATAAAATGCAAAGACTTTTGACTGAATAGCTCAAAAACTAACTTGGAAAAACTTTTCTATTGCAATTATTACTTGAGTCAGAAGCCATCATTAAAGAATATTCCTGCTCAGGCCTGATGCATGGAAGCAGAATTTCCTTTTTTGTTGTGTGTGTTTATTTTTTGCTGGGGTTTTTCTTGGTTTCTTTTCAGTGCTGAAAAGTGAAACCTTTCCCGTTGGCATGCTGGCTGACTTGAAGGCTTCTTTGGTAGTCTCTTTCTTACTGTGTAGGAAAAGGAGACATTCCCTCCTCTGCTGTCTGCAGAGAGCTTTGTGGGACATAATCTTGCCTTTTTTCCTTGGAAAATTACTGTTTTTGCATTTTATTCCACGGAAGTGATGCAAGACTGCATACAGGACTCACAGAGTGGTAACAGTATGTTGGAGGAAAGTCTTGCATTAATAGTTATTAAAAAAAACCGAAAAGTCCACATTTTGGAATKGCAATGAAGCAGTGCCTTAGTCTTGGGTGCTGCTTTGTGGCATTGCTCTTCACAGCAGGAATCAGCAAAACCCTTTCAGGTTAAAAACAGGAAAGAAAAAAAGGAAAAAAAGGCAGTTTTAAAAATAGACTGTGKGGTGGTGCGTGCTCGCTGCTCCAAATGCTGTGTGAGTGACAGATGTATTTTTTAACCTATGGATGCAAACCCCCTGAGGGCAAATAAACATGTGTGCCCCCTGGGCCATGACAGCAGAGCCTCATAAGTACAATTCTGGAGCTTTGTGAGGTTCACAGATAGACTTGGTGGTGGCCCAACAAAGCATACTTTTATATTTCTAATTAATCTTTACCCTGCGTTGAATCCAAGCATAAGTTTAATATTCACAATATTGTGAATATGCTTTGTAAGTTTTCCTAGGCCTTCAAAGAAAAAGCCATACCATGATAAAAATGCAAATGCAAAGGTATGCAGAAGTATGTACAAACTTGTAATGTATCTCTCCCTGCAGCTCGTTTGACTTAAACTGTCTCCCTTAGTCAAGCTTCCAGAACTTGGAGGAAACTTGAAGTGGGAAATTTTGAATTTAAAGTAGAAGGAGAGCTCCCGTTTAAAATTGTGACTCTATATTGTCAATTTGGATAACCAAGAGCTGTTCAAGCTCACCCACAGCATGTTGTGATACTGCTGGCTGAGGAACTTGTGGTGTCTTGTTGGTGTTTGTCTTGTGTCGCCAGCAGATGCTTCTCTATCAGGGTGTATTTACCAGGTATCAAAAATTTGTTGTTTGGGTATAATGCAGCCTTTGCATTTGGAAAGGCAGGTGAAGTCCTGACAGTGTCCTTTCCTCCTAAGCTGCTCCCCCTTTTCTGGACCAAAGTGGTTCCCTCTCCAGCTGGTCACCCCTCAGAGTTTGTAGCTGCTCTGGGGGAATGTGTGTGTATACATTGCTTTTGTCTGCAGCAGAAATGTAGCACATCCACGGTGGAGCTCTGCTGTTTCCTTGAATGGCTGCCCTGGTTTAACCCCAGCCTGGCAACTGTAGAAATTACTTGGGAAGACCCAACATCTCCCCTTCCTTCTTCTTCCTTCTCCTTCACATGCTGCATACTGACACTCTAAGGAAAACTGGTGTTGTAGAAGAAGATGTGCAGGTGGACTTCTTTCTCTGCTGGTTGCTTATCTCTGCTGGATTCCTCTTCTCCTGRTGTGATGAATGCTCCTGCTTCACACAGAAACTTTTGTTCTTGTCTTGGGCTCTGAGTATGGAAACCTGGGGAATAGCTGGCCTGCAGCAGCCAAGCTGTGCTTCAGAGGAGGGGAAAGCTGGTTTATTGGGAGCTTTAGAAGTGAGCCTGCACCTGCTGAGGAGGGAGTGGCGAGAATAACTCACACCTAAGAGTACAAACAAAAAAGCCAAAAGGAACAGGAGAGCTTTGTAATGTTACAGTCTCTTCCATCTGCTTTAGGCAAGGTCGTTAAATTCCCCCTTTGCTTCCATAAAGCTTTCACTGGGTGTGGGAAGCCTCAGGTTTATAATCCAGAAACTGTTGAAAAAACCCTGTTTCTTTCACTGCAGTTTTTTCATCTTTTTTTTTATTGCCAGTATCTTGACAGTGAAACTATATTTCTTCAGAGGAAGATCAGATGTTCTTTTAACATTGCAGCAAAACTGTACCACTTAACCATGTTTTGATGCATAATGTAATCAGCTTGATTGCTTTTTAATATGTCATTCAGACCCACAGTTGCTGTCAGCTGGGCTGAATCTGTTCTCTTGGGGAATTTCAGTGTTACTTTCTGGTGGATCACAGCACCTGGTGGTAATGGGGTTTTTTTCCTAGGTCTGAATCTGTGTCCCCAGGGAGAATGGTGACCATACAGGGGGAAGCTGAAGCAAGGTGTGGAAAAGGTGCTCTGTTATTGATCTTCCTCTTTCTTCTGCAGTGGGAAGAGAAGGGCTGAACAGGGTTCAGAYTTTCTGTATGGGTACCAGGCAGCACAGCTGCAGTGATGGATGRCAGGCACAAGTACATACCTTGCAGGTTTTCTCAGGAGGAGAAGCTGAGGAGGATGAAGGGGCAGCCTGGAAACTCTGCCACTGAGAATTCTTCCTTCTTGGATATTAGTTGTGTGTGGCTAATTATGGCTTGATCATTGCAAAACTAGTACTAAGCCATAACAGCTTTAAATATGTTCTGTTTACTTTGCAAATCCCAGTGCCAGGTTCCATTAAGAGACAGGGCTTTTCTTTCTGAGTGTTTTGCTTTTGAAAGGGTTTATTGACAGTATGAGGTGTGAAAAYAAGGCATACATGTGGCTGTGCTTTTTTTTTCTTCCCCATCTGAGTGTGATTGAATATCATCTTTAATATGAATATAATCTCACTAAAATACCAACCGGTTGAATGTGGAACCTTTTCGTGTTGTGCATTCTTGATTAAGTGTGAACCAGACAGGTTTGAGTAATAAAGATTTTCATTTTTCTTACTGGGACGTGCTGGTGCTAGGAAATACAGGTGCTTCCATTTCTACTTCATTAAAAGGAAGTGTAAAARAACCCAAACAAATTAAACCCGTGTGGACTCATTACATATCTGCAAGTGACATAGGTAAGAAATTACATTTGGCATTTTCATGTGCTTGCTTGCTTAAGTATTCTGTTATAGCTTGAAGTATTCAGAGACCTTTCTCTTAACAGCAGTGTGCCTAATTTTCTGTGGCAAGATGCTTGGCTGCAGCTTGAATGAGTTAAAAATGGCAAGTAGCTGTTTTATATATACTGGGCACAAAAAAAAAATCGAACATAATGAAGTAGTTGTGAAGTGTCCTTAAAGAAGAAAAAGGTCTCTGTGTGGGAGTGTGAGGAAGGATTAAAACTGAGACAGTCGTTAATCCCCCTTCCCTCTTTTTAAAGAAAGAAGGCTTTCCAAGTGACACTGGAGAGAAGAATATTGCTAATTAGAAAGATTTAGGGATGAGAGCATAATTGGTTAAAACAAGGCTAATAACTCAGCCCTTCAGGCTGATTCTGCACTGCGAATTACTTTATCTTACATAAAATAGAGATACTGGTTTCTTATTTTCATGTCTCCCTCTTTAGCCTTTCCTCCTCCTTTCCTTTCTCAGTGGAAAACTTTCTGGCGAGGCTATTGATGCAAATTTGACCTTTGAGTTTTTGACTGAACAGCCCGTGTATCAGGAAATAGCTTAGAATGTGCGAGATAATTTATTGCAGGAATTTTTGTGCATTTTATCACTCCTTGAAACTTCCAAGGCCTTTTGGAAACCCATCTCTTTACTCTTACCCTTTAGCACGGAGAGGTTCGGCCTGTCAAGTGTCTGCATGAGGTGCTCGGTGGTGCGCCAGTGGAGGTGGTTGGTGTGTGAACAGCCACAGCTCTCCAGCACGGAGTGAGATGTCTGTCTGTCTGTCTGTCTGTGTGCCTGTTGTTTTTATGGGGTTTTTTGCCTTGCCCCAAAATGGTGGCCTGTGTTGGGTGGCAGTGCTGGGTCACGCTCCAGCGCTGGTGCTGCCCAAGTCAGTGGGTCTTTCCCATTGGGAAAGGGGGGCTGCTCTGCTGAGCYGAGGGTGCAGCCCCCTCCTCTTCCCCCGGCTGTCCCCTGCCTGTCGCTGCCGTGGCCACATGAATATGGAGCAGCTGAAGTCACCCGTGTGGCTGCGRGCCAGCCTGTGCTGGATGTGCAGCTGGATGTGCGGAGCGCTCACACACAGGGCAGGGATTGAGCCATGCAGAGGGGCAGCACTGAGGGCAAAGGTACGTCTGGTGCTTCTGTCCTGCCACCTTCAGCAAACCCACATCCTGCGCTTGGCATTGCCTTCATTCTCCTTACTCGCCTCCCTTTCTGTCCCGCTGGGATAATGCTGCTTTCTCTCTGGCTGGGCAGAGCGCTGCTGTTTTGTAAGCTAATGGTCTGCCTCCATTAAGTCATTAAGCAACCACGCTTGGTTGGTGAAAGTCTTGTTCGACAGGCTTGGCTTTTAAGGTCAGTAGATCTCTGTGTAACAAAAGGGCAGGTGTGCACCTATAAGCATATCACACAAGCCAAGCATTTTTAATATCACAACAGGAGCTCTTTGCACATGATAACTACTGGTGCAACTAATAGAAGTAGCAGCTCAGATTATTATCATCGTTATTAGCTTGAAAGTTTCTGTATTTGCCTCTTTTTTTTTTTTTTTTTTTTGAAAAAGTCAAGCATTTTGCCTAAAATAATGTAGAGGTTACTAAATTTGGGTGAAACAAAGTACATGAAATCTGAAGTCATCTTGACAGGAATTTCATGTCATAAGTTGATATATCCAATTGACAGGTATAAGGCTGGTATTTTTCTTTGCTTGTAGTCTCAGTGACTTTTTACTTGGGTGTAAAGAGATTGTGTGGTGGAACACTAGCTGGATTTACTGCAGTATGTAATATTCTGAAACAATGTTGGTCAACTTTAGAGAAAGCAGTTCCTCATAATCTTTTTATGAGTTCTCCTCAAGAACTATAAAAACARATAAAGGGGAGGATGTTTGAAAACATACCACAGAAAGCTAAYGAGAGAGCCCCAATGGGTTTTACTTCCTTAGAACATATAGCTTGGAGGAGGAAAAAAATCCTGGTGGGGGTTTGCTAACTATTTAGATTCTCATAACTATCTGAATAAGCCTAATAAACAATTGAAATACAGTCTTTGCTACTGCAATAGCTTTTTCAAACTTCTGTGCTACTGAAGTGGTTTGTATTTATGTTTAAAACCTTGACTCCTAGTTTACCGAGGTGTTGCAAAACATTTCATTTCTTCTTAGTGCATTAGATCTGGCAAGTGCTTTTAAGAAAAATCGTGAAAGACAGAGAAAAGAGGAAGGAAAGTATGTTTTGGAGATGTCCTGCACACTTGTTTCTCTCCCTGTAAAGAACAGACCTTTCTCCCCCTCGTGCAGCACCTGTGTTAAAGAAACCTCTGTGAGATAATGTATTATCCAGAGATAACTGGTGTTCACTTCTTGAGTGAGAAAATGTAAAAGTAACCTYGGCTGCTGTCACATTCCAGGTACTGGTGTTCTCATACTGAAAACAAACTTAACTATTGCACTATTTCTGCTTTTAGGACTTATTGTMCTGACTTTGCTTTAAAGGAGGAACTTAGCTCTAATTACACTTTCAAGTTCACTCAGCAGTAGTAAACACTCACGTGAAGGTTTTTGTTCTGGGTTTTGTTTTGGTTTTCAGTATGTTTGGGTTTTTGTTTTTCAGCTGTATACTTTGGTGCTTATAAGAGTGGGAGCTGAGATATTTCTTGATTTGTGTAAATTCTTTTGTCTTGCACATGCAGTTTTTATCTGTAACTGCCTTTTTCTTCTAAGGCTCGGTCGAACACTTTCCTCTGGCTGCATTTAACTATSCAGTTAAAAGCATTGTAGAATAATTTGCAAAGTATTTCTTGAGTGGYAAATCTCTGTAACAGCCCATATGAAATACAACGAGGCTTTCTTTTTTAGGTGTCAGGATTTGATGGTAATAMAAAATGAGGATATCTGTAGAGAGAAGTGAAATAGTTTCTGGTCCCTTATTTCAGTGTGACTTAGTCTTTCTGTGTACTTAATAAAAAGATATACAGAATATTAAATGGCAAAGGAGAGAGGACTAGGAAGATAGTAAGGTTTTCCAMCTTTCCAGTCTGTCAGACTAGATGGCATAAAACTGTGTTGGAGCTCTCCTGTGGTTTTAAAGCTTTTTTCTGTGTGCATGCTTCTGGTGTGTGTATTTTTTTCATTATAGTTCTTAGGGCTACCAAGAGTATCACTTGTGCTTTATTACAAATAGTTTGTGGCATAAATACCAACCTCTTTGTTTCACCTCAATAGGAACAAAAACTTTTTGTTTATGCTCTGCTCTTATCAATGACTACTGAATTAATAATTTGTAGCTCTCGGATTAAAATTTCCTGTGAAAACTCATAATTCCTGCTGAAGTGTTTCTTAGCCTTTCATGATCTAAGACAAAAGAAACATGATGCCTGAAAGAAGCGGGTGCTTTCTCTTCAGCAGCCAATGCTTTCTCTTCATATTGTCTCATTTCAGTTTTYACTCTACAAACTTGGTTTTATTCCACATTGACAGGATTACAGTGATGACATGGGTTATGTCTTTCCTAACACATCCATAGTAAATAAGATAGATGTGTATTTCCCAGTGAATTACATGAGTCAATTGCCTAAATATCATGACAGCTGAGAGGTGTCAAATGCAAGAATTGTTAGTTCTGTGTCTGTGCGTTGCCTTTTGTTGTYACTGTTGATATTTTGCACATGTAAACCCAAAGTCAGTGTGGTAACTGGAGTTTTGCCTGGTGTTTTTTCATTTTTTCTTCCTTTTGGCTTCTGAAAAGCAGACTTGGTTCGCTTTTGTAGCTATTGCTGTTTGTGCTGTGCTGCTGAATGTCTAAAGATGGACTGAAGTTGTGGCAAAAACTGTCACCTGTAACAAAAATTTTGGAATTTTCAGGTGTGGGCAAGGTCTCTTTGACATTGCTGTACTCCTTTCAGACCTGCAGGTGATAGGAAGAATAGTCTTGCATTCAGGTGGTATTTCAGAAAAGTTTCTTGCACGTGAAGCGAAAGAGAACAAGCAGGTGCTTCAATGCTTTTGCATATGTGTTGCCCAATGAAGAACCATCTATAGTTTACCAAACGTATGAAATTTGTTCAAATTAATAAAGCTTCTTTTTTGATAATCCTTTTGTGGAGCTGTGGGTTGTGCTGCCCAAAAGTGGAGAGGAGTTCTAAAAACTCAAGTGGCAAGAGAGCCTTTTTTTTTCCTTTTTCGTTACAGAGTTAATCCAGCCCATTTTTATCATAATAAGAAATTATTTCTACACTAACTAGAAAAGATCCTTAGCTTTGTATATGGCTTAATTTTTACCTCCTTGAACTATTCTTGGTTTTATTGAGACCAACTGGAAAAAAGGAATACAATGCTCTACTGTCACTTGTACATACTGTAGTAAGCCTCAGCAGCATTGAATCATTCAGTGAAATTCTGATTGTTTTGCTCAGTTCTTCACCATTTTTAAAGGATTCCCCCCACCCCATGACTATTTCCTTCATTTAAATTCTTCGCCTGTTATCATTTAGTCTGAGGAAAACAGTCATCCTTATTGACATGAAACTGAGGTCATTTTGATGTCATTCTTCAGAAAAAAAGTTTAAATTTCTTTGCAACAGGACACTACTGTGAAAACTGACTCTTTAAAATGAACTACTTCATTTGCTTTGTAATTTCAGCTGGGCCTTTAATCGAAGGCAATCCAGTTAACCTCTGCATCAGCTTTAGTCTATGAAACTTATTATAATTTTTTTCTGAATAGTTGGCAGTGTGATCAATATTTCTGTGACTTAGTATTCTAATAGCAATGGTAGTAATGAAGAGATGACGAATTGAGGCAAAAGCAGCAGTCATTTTCTTCTCTAAGTGACAGTCACCGAGAACAGTCACAGTCCACAAGAAACACATCAATAACAGTTTAAAATCATAGCACCACATCTTGATGGCATCTTTTGTTTTCTTAATGGAAGAAGTGTCGTCAACGTGTTATTAGGCCGGTCCTAGTCATCCATTTTTACAAATTGGTAGCAGAAGACTTCTAAGATTCCTTTGTTGGCTCTGAGATGTAGGACACAGCTAATTAGCAAGCTCCTTCATTTGAAGCGTCTTCATTAGAGATAATGCTTAATGATGGTTAATGAYGGTGTTTATTATAATAGTGGATAGTCAGGAGCTGCCTCAAATAGTGATTTGTTACCCAATGCTGCTGAATAATTAGGTTGTTCCAGTGATCACCCTGTCCATGGATATTTTCTTGCAAGGGCTTCTTGTATTGGAATATCCTGACCAGCTTGCCATGGTTGCACTGATAGGGCTTGATCCTTTCTCAGACACGTGAGATTCCCAGATGATACAAGCCATCAGCTTCTTTCCTGTCTCCTCTTCAAAATGATTCAACTGTTTATTATTTTCTGCCCTACACCAGGAAATAGGACAGTTCTTRGAGATCAGTTATTCTGTCTTGCAGGATGTGTAAAGCTGAGGCAACATTTTCTCCTTTGTTTTCCTTTATGGTTGGTGTAGGTTATCTCCAAGCAAGACTAGCCCTAGCCTTGTGGGACTCTGTAATGGCACAACTTCAGTGTGCAGAATTTAGCCACCTCTTTTTGCTGCACACGCCCTGTCATTACTGGTGTTTTGTTTAGTTTACACAATTATCACATGTAGATAAAACGAGTTACTTTTTGTAAGTATAATGTAATAAGCATTTACACAATATGGCATAGCTTAGATGACCCTTAATCACTTGTGATTCAACTTGTTGGATGAGCAAATTTGCCAGTGCTTATTTTGTGGAAAACACACAAATGAAACTTCAAAATTAAACTCTGTGTTAGCACAACTGCATCCCTCAGACAACTGTGTGTCATGTTGAGCAATGCTGGGAGGACAGTTGATTGCAGGAAGTCTAAAAATACTTTGTATAAGTTCACTGCCTCATACACACTTGAAGTGGCTGGAAACTCGAATGTATGCTTGTTAATATCCTACAGCTTGCAGTTCCAGGGTTTGGAACAGAGAGCCTCCATAGGACAGGTAGTGAAACTTTGAATTTGGGTTTAGAATAATGTGCTTAGGCTGTCAATTGTCTCATCCTGTGYAGGGTTACTGCAGTTTCTCTTTCCYCCTGTAAACATCTGGGATTGTGATAATTCTCCAGATCACCTTGGAAAAACAACAGGACATTATGCTCGCAGGAAATCAATTGTTGTTCTCCCTGTCCTCTCAAGATCAGTCTGCAAGCGTGTGTGCACCCTGCACAGCTGTGGGGAGATTCTTGGGGGATGAGCAAGAGCTGTTTCCTTTGTGATCTTAAGAGGCACCTCTGATCAAGTATAAATAAATACAACCAGCTTTCCCTTTTAAGTTGGAATACTGAAGCTGAAGTAACAAAGATGCAGCCACACGCAGTCAGCACAGACATCCTTCCTGCAGATGGCCTTGGAAAGCTGTGGCCCTTGGAGGATGTTCAGCAGGTGGGAAGGTATGTGCTGCCCCACAAATCCCTCCAGAGCAGGACAGAGCACAGAACTGTAGGCAGGGCTTTGCACAAACACATTTGTGTATTGCTGCTGGTTAATGCTACTTTAGYTCATCCGCTCTTGAGGCTGATTAATCAGTTTTCCCTCTTCTTGCAGGTCTGTGTCCTCCATGGTATTTTGTGCCTGGAACAGCTTACCCTGTACATGTGTCTTGTCTCTGGTTTTATGCACGCACTTCAGYGCTTCCCCCTCTTCCATGAAACTCACTGTACTTTGTGAAACATTTCCAGTGTGCTTTTAATAAGTCAAATTAATGAGACTGTTCTGTTTTTTCTTTTGGACTATAAATTTATGCCATAAAATCTCATGTAGTTTCAATTCATATGTTAACGAATGACTACTCGGTAGTCCTGGAACAATGGTTGAAATCACTGTCTTACCAAATGCTGGTAATTTATAATTGTAAAATCATGTTGTTTCTGGTGTACGCATACCATATCTCTGTATGTAATAATGTTCAACAGAAATTAGGGGCGGGAGGCAGATTCCAAAAAAAGATGTTATCCTTTCTTTTCAGCCCTGAATCTGCGCTACAGAGATTGGGAGATATGTCAGGTTGGTTGTTAGCAACATCCTGGGTCTAGAGCTCGCTCTGCTAGAGCTTTGCTGCCTCTGAAAACTTGTCTAGGCCAGCTCTTTATTTTGACTATTAACAAGACAATGCCCTGGAGCTCCTCACTCTTCAGCCGCTCTGTCCCCGCTCATGGTTGCTCCCTGCTCACCCATCTGCGAGGGCTGGTCGGGGGATAAGCTCAGGAACGCTCAGTTTTCCTCTCTCTGAGCAGTCAGGACATAGAGAATTTATCAACCCRTGCCCAAATGTGTGCGTGCACCTCGGGTGCTGCTGGGGGAGGGCGTTGGTGCCGGGCAGGAGCTGCGAGGGCAGGTTGAGATACGCCTTCCTACAGACGTGGTCTTGGCCCTTGTGTTGAGGTTTGTGGTTCTGAGCTGCATCCATTGCAAATCCTGTAGGTGAGGTTTGAAAGCATGCTGGCCCGAGGAGCACCTGCACTTTCCCAGGACAGAGTCTTTTAAATATGCACMATTACAAAAACASCCAAACAACCCCAATCCCGTACATAATGTGGTCAAATGTCCACCTCCAGAAGCATTTTCTCATCTTTAAAGTTTTCTGTGGGTGTAAGTTCCAGTGCACTTCACTCTGCTTCATCATAATGGAGTCAGAAAGAAATTACTGTCAGGTGGGAAGATGTTTCTTAAAGCCTTCTTTCAACATTTGCACCTATTGCAATGGCCTGGTTRGGAGTGTGGAGCAATCTGGAGGTTCCAACCAACAAGAAATATGCCAGAAATAGCATGTTTTTTCTGACCCAAAATGAYTTGTCAGGCCTCAAGCATTACTATGGTCTTGCACACCAAGCTTGAGATAATAATTTCCTGATATGTGGCAGGAAATATTTTTTATTATTATTGGAATTTTTTATTATAATTTTTAATTATTTTTATATTTGCAGTTCACAAATCCCTATTTCCCACTTGTCTTGCACTGCAAATCAGTTTCTTCCTGTCCTTCATGCTTTTCCATTCACTGGTTGCTGGCATTTTCGTGCAATTTTAACGTGTCTGTCTTGCACTAGAAGTATTTTYGGACCTTGGAGATGAACAAGAAAAAACAAATCCAGGAATCGCATAAATCTATCACTTGGTGTCTATCAAAAGGAAGACAAGTTCTTAATTATTCCTTGTCATTCTGAATAATGGGTCACCTGCATGCATGAATTCTTACCTACTGCTCTCTCCTATCCCTCCTCCCCATTCCAGATCCACAGAAAAATGAACAGGAAACTTGCTATGTTTGATAATTTTTTTTTTTCCAGGGCAACTTCCCCCTCCTCCCCCATTTTTTACCCTCTGAGCACTCTCGGTGATTCCCTGGTCTTTCACAATAATGAGCAAGTGCCTGGGTATYTCTGTGATGCTCAGGCTGGGTCTGGTCAGTGCACAGCTTACTTGTGTGCCTTTCTACTGTGAATAACGAAAATGATTGCAGGAGAAAAATTGTCCCACTGATATAAACGAGTGACAGAAAGCCAATAAAGCCTGTGCTCTGCTGTGAGAAATGAGTTCTGTCATCCTAATGCAGCTTCCCTGGGCTTTATGTGACTCTGCTACCTGAGTTTAGAGTTACTTTAACCTAAATGACCGTTTTATAGAACATCACACAGAGGCATTAAGCAAACTTGGTATGCATGGTAAAACAAACTTCATATAAAATTGATCTCTTGTTGGTTTTTTCCCCACACTGAAAGTGCAGCTCACACATTTCTTGACTTTTCATTTAATTAGCATTTTAGATCCCTATGAATACTAACATAGTAACATCAGGAATCTTACTGTGGGTAGACCATCCAATGAATTTCAAAGTTTTAGGTTGCCTAACATCTCCCATTATAGTTTTGTCTTAGTTAAATCATGTTTTAACTAGTTGTGYTAATGGCTTTTGGTCCTGGATATCTGTTGTAAGCTGACTGTGTGTGAGCAAAAGAGGAAAAAATGAGATAATTACTGGTCTGTTTAAGGAAGATGTCCTTCTTTGTCTTCTACTGCTGTTGTTTCAGTAGCAAGGCTGAGAGACCCTGGAAGGCATTTCAGTGTTTTTTAACAAGAGCTTTTGGTAGGGGGGGTGGGAAGGAAAATCTTGATCTCAGAAGGCAGAGATTTTTGGAATATTGTTCAAATTGAAAATGATAGAAAGTTCCTGGATAGGACAGAATTAAGTATTTAAGTSTATTAACAGCTCAGCAGTGTAAAGACAAGACACTTTTGCATTGTGAGTGTTCTTCCATGCTTACAGAGACTAAGAGTTGCCCTTTCTAGGTAGATTTCAGTGTTATGCTAGTGACAGAATAAGAGTGCTACTTTTAATACCAATATTTGATACTTTAGAGGAAGTAAAACGTTATTAGAGATTCCTGTTTCTTCCTGTGCACTTCTTTTTGTAGCCCAGGGACATGCATTTTCCCTCGGTCTTCTCTCCTTTTCATCCGTTCAGATACTTTGTTGAAATATCTGCAGCACTGTTGATTYGCATCTAGAGTTATTATTTTGTGCATTTTTTTAAACTATCTTAACAATTTTATATTCTGTTCTGAAGGATTAGTGTGTATTTGGGGAGTATGCAAGTGTACATTATTTGTAAGTCTTTACTTTTTTATTTGAGGATTGTTTGCCTTCACTTTGGGATGTGCAAAGATGCTACCCAATCGGAAAAAAAAAAAAATGCTTGAATTGAGTATGCTAGTGGAAAAGTAGGGCAGACAATGTAGATATTTTCAAAGATACATGTTTTTTCTCAAATGTCAAATGCCACAAAGTTACTTTTGGTATCTTAATGTCTAAAAAAAAAGGTGGTTCAGCAAAGCAAGAGTCCCAAGTCAGATCCTGGCTTCTGTTTGGCCGGCGGAGTCAGTGGCTTACAAGGCAGTTAAACTGGGATAACAAAGTCCAAAGCCTTATTGCCCTGACATCACCAGGCTGGTTTTCCCATTCTGAATTTCCATTTTCAGTGAGTTTCCTGGCAGTGAACTGAGGTGCTTTCAGAAGAGTTTGGTATGCCTGGCCCTGCAAAACGGGCTGATAATCAGCAACAGGTTTGTAAATGTATAAAGCTGCTGGGTTTTTTTTTTTCTTTTTTGGTTTTTTTTTTTTTATTTTTTTTTTAATTTGAGATTCTTGCATTTTTTAGGTTGTGTCAAGTTTTAAGTGTTTCTATATATTTTTCAAGCTACGTGTGACAAGATCATAGTTCTATGGCACTTATCTGGTCTTCTTTATTTAATTTCCCTTCCTTTTCCATCATGTTAATTAAAGCACCTAAATAGTAAGAGGATATACAAGAGAAGGTGTTAGAGAGACCTGTTCTATACTTCCCAGTCAAGTCTAGATATATGCAGCTATTAAGAAAAATGGCATTTTTTAACTACGTGTTGATTTCTTTCACTGAATCAAGAATGCATTGAAATTCAGGCAGCGCTGTTTCCAAATACTTTGGGAAAAGTGGAAGAGGTAGAGCCACTGTGATGAGGAGGCAGTGCTAATTAACGGGGTGCCTTAGRTTTTTGCCCATGACTTCTTTGGGCAAGCTGCTTAATCTTTCTTGTGTGGAAACTGATACTAGAGGGGCTTGTTCTGTTTGTCTTTTGAACTGTGCAGTGTCCCTGGTTATTTTAACCATTTGTACACAGCAGCTGTTTCCCTTCTTACCTTGAAAGACATCAAAACTCAGGGTTGCTTTTTCCCCTTGCAACTGAAGCACAAAATATAGGCTACACTTAGCTTTAATGTCATCTGCCAGATGGAACAGGTTTTATTTGTGCATGCATTATGTTGCTTTGAAGTTGGATGCTCCTGGCTTTGGGGAATGAAGGGCATTAATTACTGYAGCACTTTCATATTGGTAACAGTAAAAGGGGCAGGGGGCTGTGCTTTGTGAGCTCCTCTCGAAGGTACCCGGGGAAGAAGCTTGTGTTTCAGAGAAGGCAGCTGCTGATGTTCTGTGAAGCTTAAAAGTTTTTCCAATGCGATATTTATTAACTGTAAACATGTAAATTTTTATGTGTAAACTTCTCTGTAAGAAAGCTCTTGTACTTTGCTATGATTTGGCATGCAATGTATGTAAAATTTAACAATGGAACTTTGGATAATGTTGGATAACCTGCTGGATAGAAGTGACATGAATTTTAGTCTTGGAGCTAGCAGTATTYGCTGTTCACAGTTCTTTTTAACCTGTGGGGTAGGAGCTGTGCCCGGTTTTGGTTTCTGTGCGTGGCAGTGCYTCTCTGTAGGAGTGATAGCAGAGTAAGCCGATTAGCATGATTGATACTGCGTGTCAGGGGACTGCCCTAATGGGCTACCATTGAGACTGCATTGTGAAACCACACACGGATGAGGTAATCTCATTAGATGATTAAAACCTTCAATGAGTCTCCCAGATTGCAGAGCTTTCAGTTGCATTGCTGTTGGGAACTGATGCTAAATAAGTGCAGTGCTCTCCTTGGAGTGATGCAGAGATGAAGATCTTGCAGGGTTTTTCTCCTGGATAACAGTTGCAGCAGCTGGAGGCTGATGAAGGATGTTCCATCTTTTGGTGTTTAAAAGTAAGGTTCTGTATGCTGATGTAATTTTCTCTTAAAATCCATGTCAGYCTTGTGCTGGTTTAGTTTAATTATCTTTTGCTGTTCTTTGTGAAATTCTGTATTGTTAATATTGAAAGGATGTGCTCTATGTAACTTCCTATGGAATATCCCAGTGTTTGTGTCTCTGTTTTTATGAGGTGTTAGTGTCTTTCCTGCYGGTTGGCTTTGCCTTTGCGATGAGGTGCAGTGTGAGTGTCACTCCTTGTCCTCTTGCCTGTCCTGTTCACAGGCACTGTGGCAGGCAGCACATGCTCATACCAGAGCTGGCGGTGCACACAAACCCTGCCTGGCTTCTTCACATGCTTTACTTGTTTTAAGGAGCTCATTGAAAACAAAGACTTTCAACAGAAAAGTATTGTACTTGTCTAGTCCTGTATTTGAGCTTTTGATTTTGCTAGCAAGTGACAAAGTTTCTAATTCTGGATCTCCAGTGTYACAATTTTTATAATGCAAAGGTTACTAGACCAGAATTTTAGACAGTCAGGACTGCTATTCTGAGACTGGTRGTGGTTACCATATAGCCAGATTCTCCTGTGCTAAAGAATAGCCCATTTGGAAGACTTGTACAAACAGAAGACTTGAACTTCCACTTTCCATTYCTTTTGCTTAGAGAAAGTGCTTTATGGCATTAATAAGCACATCCAGTGAGACAAAAGCACTCATATTCTATTTTTTGGCAAGGGAGCCCCAGTAATGTGTTATCTTCTGAATTCTGTTGTCAGATGTGGTTTATTTATTTAGCAGTTCTGCAAGGAAGTGACCTTTGTCTAAGCTATTTTGGATCTGGTGTCAGAAAAAAAAAAAAAA
>NW_026623497.1:675378-738128 GCF_030028575.1 Malurus melanocephalus | reverse complement strand
TACAATGTGTGAAGGAGTGGGGCAATACACGCACTGTGAGGAGAATATTCTTTCCTGTGTATTTGACAAAAAGTAAATTCACAAACTTGTACAAATTAGTAACAGGTTATRTACACCAGTATGGTGTGGATTTTGATCCACAGAACAAATACACATCGAGTTTTCAGGTTTGATCTTACTGGCTTTGTAAAAGTGGCATAGCTTTATGACAGGAGATGTCGTCTGGTGATTGGTTTTGAAATCCAGGGTTATACTGGCTATCAGTGATAGGCAAATAAGAGGCAGGCCAATAATTTACATGCAAAATCAAGTAAAGTATCCTCAAATACAAATACTTAAGAAAATATATTAATTGACAAGTGTTCTAAATTTTTGCATTTTAAAAAGACTTTTGAACTGTTCATGAAGTGGTTTTTTCTGTAGTTATCTTTCTGTATTGTAGACCGAAGTGAATTAACTCTTACAGAATCTGCTATGTATAGTTTTGAAAATATTTTTCATTTCAACTTTATCTTGCCCTCAAGTATGAATTATCTCAAGATCTCTTTTTTTGGAAATCTTGGTCAAGTCCTGATGCTTCCTGAAAATGTTTGGGGCTACTGTTGCTGACACTGCTTTGCAGTTACTTTTTACTTTAAGGGCAAAGCCAGACCTTGTTTTGCAGCTGTGTTTTGCCAATGAAGGACCTGTTCCTCTGAATAGAATATAAAATTATGGAGTATTTCTATGAAACAAGGCAAGTGTTTTGATTGTAAGAATAGAAACCTCCTTTGTTGGTATGAGTGCAACCCAGTTTACTCTTTCCAGTGCGTCTCCTGTGAACGAAGGAGAGCGAATCACAAATGAGAAACCTCACAAGGCCTTTTCCAAAGGGAATGAGGTGCTGGATTTACTTCTTCATGCAGCTTTCTTCTTTCTGCTTGTTGGGCATGCCTAGAAAATGAGCTCCTGGGGTGGCATCTCAGCCCTGTTGGCTGCTGGAATGGATAAGCAGAATGTGAGCCGGGGAGATTAATCGGTGATTGTATTTGTTAGTCTGCCTTTCTTGTTTAAAAGTTATAACTKTTTTTCTGCTTATATAGGCTGGTTGTAATGGCTGAAAAATCCATCCTCTCTCTTGATTTAGAGGTAGTTGTTTCAACTCCATGTCCCTAAACTGAGCGCCCTGGAAAATAGACTTAAATGACCTGTCTCCAAACACCTCTCCTTGAAATGAGGAAAAAAAAATTAATATCATTTTTTAGTTAAATGTTGGGTAGAGTGGAGAATTGGAGTCAAGTGCCTGAGCTGTTGCAGAAGAGAGGGGCGTCAGACTGMACTCTCCTCCCTAAAGAGTGCAATGAGAAATCCAGAAAGTGGATTTGGTCCTTATTCTTTGTTCTTAGAGAAAACATTTTTTTTTTTCTACTGGCTAAAATTTTGCTCATGGTAATTTGTGCTTTGSCCACCAATTTTCCTTTCACTGTAAGAGATCTATATCCAGTGTTTCTTTGTTTCTTTTGCCTTGGGTTAAGGCAGGTGATTGAAAAAGGAGTTATTTTGCTGAGCATGAACAAACCCTTGAGCCTTCTTTTTTTTTTTTTTTTTTTTTTTTTTTAAGAAACTTTCCACATTTCCTAAAATAGTGTGTTCACAACATATTTTGCTTCACTGTTCTGTGCTGTTTTCTTCCTTCCCACCTCCCATAACAGCCTGGTGGGTGAACCAGAGCACAGCTCATGCTCTACCTCTTTTGCTGTTTCTTTTGTGATGTGTTTGCTGAGCTGGCTGGCCTGCCTCCAAAAGTGCATAAGTGTGTTTATACATGCAGCCTAACAATAGTATCATAACACCAATTTGTTTAACCTGGGCTGGAAATAACAATCTAAATATTGTGAATCAAAGAGAAAGCAGTCATTTGTATATGCCTCTCTACCCTGCCAGCTCATTTCTGTTGTGTGTGATAAAATCGCTGAAACTTCTCTTACGTTCTGTGGGAATTTTGTCAATTCTGTCAATGTGATGTACCTCTTTTAAATGCTAAAAGAAGTTCAGCTGTAGCTTCTGCCCCAAGCTGCATCCCATTCTGTCAGGCTGAAGATGTTAATTTGTATGAATAGTTCAGGCACAAGGTGTTGCAGAAAGTCATCTGTCCCTGCCACGTATTTATAATATAGCAAACATTAAACTGTGAACCATTAAACTGTGCCTTTTATTACAGTATTTGAGCAGAGCTGTAAGAAAGCATACCATAAACATTTGTTATGCTTATTTATTAGTCATGAAGCGACTAACAAATTGATTGATCAGCATGTTTTGGTTAAGGTGCCAAGACATGAATATAAGTGCAGATTTTTGTTGTTACTTTGATTCAGTGACTTTGATCGCCAAAGTAATTTTCCTGTGGATTGAAACAGTTTGGATTGTGTCCATTAGTAGCTGATGTGAGCAGTTCTAGCAATGTTTGTACTATTCACATGCCGTGGGCCTCATGTTTTAAAATTTGTTTTTGAACCTAAACACTCTGGCTATATCATCCCATCATCCCATCCTCAGAATCTTCTGAACTTCACTGGGTGATGGTGTCATTTTGCTTCAGTAAAATCTAAGTTGACTTGCCCAATCTGCTAGGATCTGTCTTATTTTCTCAGAAAAATTTTTAAATTTGAGTGTAAGAATGGATGTTTTGGCCAATCTGGCACATCAGGCTGTTACCCAAAGCAACAATTCTTTGGTTTCTGTTCACTCAGCCTTTGACCTCTCTGCCTGTTGAGCATAAAACATTCTCTCAAACCATGGGGTGGCTCCAGTRAAGTGGCRTCTGCCTGGCATGGGGCTGGAGCTGACAGCAGCAGCACAAGTGAAGTGACATTGGCAGTGTCTTCCYGTGCAGTTGGTGACAGTGAAGATAYAGTCACACTGCATCAGTGACTTCCAAAATTCTGGTTTGACATTGTTATTACTGGTCTTAGTTCTTCTCTCATGATTCAAGCTGTGAATAAGCAGCTTTGGCTCTGCAGYTTTCTGGGAGGAAGATACTTGCAGCAGAGGCAAAACAACATGTTCAAATTTAARCCATCAAATCAGCTGAATGTCTTACTGGATTCATATAAATAATGTTGGGATATATGTGTTGAAGAGGGGGAAAATCTTGTACAAGATACTGTTCAAAATTAAGTCTTGTTTCTGATTCCATGCCTCTTGCTGTTGTCTCAAAGCTCTTTCCATTTTAAGGACCAAAAAACGGTCATCATTACAAATAGAATACACTTTTTCAGTGTCACAATATTGAAAAATGACCAGTGCTGTAGCAAAACTGGCAGTCATTATTGCTCCTAAGTGGCTCCAGAATGAGAAGGGTTAAGCTAGGAGTTGAGATAACATACCTGATGAATTGGTTGTTTTGTCCATTTGAGGTTATCCGCTATTGAAAATATTTTGAAACTTCTGCATGCGTACCTTATAATTCTGTTAGATGACAAACAAAATGTAGAAAAACATGTTTTTCCCTTTCCACAGTCACATTGTTCCTGAAGTGCTGGCAATGGTAAGAGCTTCCAGTCAGTAAACACAGTAGATGTCGTTTAGGTGTATAAGACAACAAATAAAGTAACAAGGAGTCCAGTTTTAGAGTTCCTTTCCTGCCTGTAAGTTAAAAATTAAACATTTTTATAGTGAATGAAACTAATTAAGAAACTCTCACAAAAACATGTGGAAAAAACAGTTGGATAATGCAGTGCTTGCTTTTCACGTCAAAACATAAAAATGTTTTGCAAACCAGATGAGGTAAAGGGACTGTAACACTTGAATCTGCTCAAGATCACTTAAGAGATAATAAAAATGTGATGGGGTTTAAATTCTCAGAGCAGTGTTGGTAGTTTAATGGTAGCTCTTTCTTCTTTAATGTATTTCTAATGTTTTTCTCTATTCTGTGCTGTGATCTGATACAAATGAAGAAATGAACAATCTTACTGTACTGAGCAAACAGCAGGCTAATTGTTCACATTTTATCGAGTGCACAGAGGAGGAGGGGATTAGTTTGTGGTGAGATCAGAAATTTTTGTTTTCCATGAATCTCTTAGTTACTCATCAGAAGGATGGTGTTATTAAAAAGAACAAGAACAACAACCTCCGCAAGGATAAATGCTTAAAACAAGAAATCCTTCTTAGCAGTAAAAGGTGGAGATGAATGGTGATATTTAAAATGTCTTGAGTTTGTKGGCATTTCCTAGATTACAAGGATGATCTTAAACGGCCTTTTGCCTCATCTTGTCCTTTATCCAGAGAAATGCCTGACATGACAATGCATTTTTAGTGAATTTAATGTAGAAATTATGCCACTTATTTATCCTTAGATTATACCAAAGATGTTTGTAGTCATCCTCTGTCCAGATGCACAAAGCATGACTTTTCTTATCAAGCTTAGATGTGGGATGCTTTTAACTGGGCTAAATGTGAAACATTTGGTAAACTAAATGCCCTTTGTCTGGTAGGTGGTGAGATGTGGGGAGCTGTTCAGCTGGAGCTGCAGTGCAGCTGTGCATGCTGGCCTTGGAAATGAGGGCTAAGAAACAAATTACTCCTTTCATAAGACAGCTACATAAAGATATTTTTATTTTCCTCTGTTTACTTACTTTTTGTCATATGATACTTAGAGCAAAAGAGTATTAGTCAAAATGACAAGGCTGTTGAAGAAAGACTTCTCCCAGCACTTGTTGAAGGAAATGCTTCAATTTTAGAGAAAATGACATAAAGCTTCCTATCTTTTCACTTACTTAAACTTAGCAACCAAACTGAATTCAAGGTGAGACTGGGAAGAAGCATAATTATACCTGTCACCTTCTCGTTCTTTTGTTTTTCCTTTTTCCCTCTCAAACATACTAACAGCCTAATTTTTAACTTTCATTTTATTTTTAATGAACGTTTCATGGACCCTGGGGGTTGGCCATTAATTTTAGGCCATTGTGTGAATGCTAACTGCTTAAAAATAGTCGTGGAGCCAACCTTGCTTCCTCTCAGGGTTTATCAGTTGGAAGCATCTTCTTTTTATCCCATGTGGAAGCAAAGACCTCTCTGAATTGATGATTTGATCCGTATAATGGAAAATCTAGGCAGGATATCCTTTCTCTGTTATTCCTTGGTGTGATGGCATCAAGTTGTGTCTTAACATGGGGGAGGGGAAGAGGAGGATCCTATTAGCAGACAGAGTGGTTTCAAGGGACTCTTAAACTGCAGGCTGGCTGAGGACCTCGAATTTACATTCCTGGTGGAAATGTTTGTGCTCCAAGGCACTCTTGCAGCGTGTCAGTGGTGCCCTGTGCTGCTGTGCCCAGCAGCTTGCTCGTGTGCTGCTTGAATGTTTGGTGTTTGGGAGTTGTTGTTGGATACCGAGGGCTGTGAGGGGCTTCTCTGCAGTTATTTTGAGCTCTAGCAGACCTTCATGAGACGCTGCAGTGACACGGTAGATCCAGTATTATCCCTCAGAAATGCAGTGCCTGAGCTTCCCCTGCCAAGAAAAGAACGTTTCTGTTGTAATTCCRTGATTAAAATGCCTCTGAAATGGAGCAGTGCCTAATGTGCAATAGAGGTGCTGTGAGCACTTGATGAAACGTGTGCATGGGGTAGCAAACATACTCAGAATTATGTTGGAACATTAATAACGTTGGAAAATTGTTCTGACCTTGTATTTCAGCATGCTTGTAACTATTCCATTGTAAAAATCGTAGCTTGAAATTTTGCTGGGCTTTTGCAAGGCAGAGGATGTCACCAGCCTCTGTGATTGCGGGAGAACCTTGAGGTTGGCCATCTTGTGCTCAGGAGCAGGAGTCTGTGTAAAAATGACACTGACTCTTTATCCCACGCCCTGCCCCTTCCTTTCTCCAGAAAGAAAAGTTTCTCCAGTAAAAGTTTCTCCAGAAAACACAGGGTAGCTCTCGTACAAGAGGTGAGTCCTTGCCCAAGCTCTTCTTGCTGTGTGTGTTGTGGTRGAACCACAGAGGAGGAACCTGGGCCCTGATTGTGGCTTTGCAAAATAACAATCAGCAGGTACTTGGGGTGCAAGGCAAAAGGCATTAAAACTAATAAACAGAAATGCTGTAATTGCCTATTTGGACTTTGGAGTCTGTAACCCTCCAGTGTTCATGCCAAGCTGTTGGTGCATTTTTAAAGCGTATGAATTTTTTACTGTTAATGAAGATATATATGGAATCATTGCTTGGGCTTTTATGCGAGTAGGAGATAAAGATCTTTTCTTCTGCACCACAAAGTGCATCTCAGCTACTTAGAGTTAGCAAAAATCCTTTTTGCATCAGCAAACTGATCTGTGACTTTCCATCMCCATGGTTTTTTAAAGCTTTAACTGCAGTGTTTAAATGGACCCTTGCATTTCTTATAAGAATCTTTTTTTATTCTCTGGGACATATACCTATTTCTGATCTTAAAGCTCACATAAGACTTTCTTTAAAAATATTTTTATTTAGTGTTGTAAGAAACTTCTACTGCTACTGCTCACACTGCTGGGAAACTAAGTTTTTTGTATATAGCAGCCTAATGATTGTGATTTAAACACAAAATCTCAACATATGCAAGAATTTATACCTCTGAGCCCTTAATAGTGTCTAATAAAAGTTTCACAGTTTTTAGCCTCATTTAACCTTGGATTTTGAGCAAACATTTTAAGTCCATGTAGATTACATGTTTTAACCAACTGTTGAAAAACCAAAGCAAGGGAAGTTTTTCAAGTCTTAAGCCCACCCCTCATGTATTAAATCATTCGAAATCTTACAATTGCTGTTATTTTCAGTCCATTGTGTCTGCTTCCTGTTGGTCAAAGGTTATGAGGATAGGGTGGTGTAGAGTGAGGTGGGAAGCCGGCAGGAAAAAGAAAGCTTTGCTTATTTTGGGGTAGACACAACTACAGAAATGGCCAGGACATTGCTTAAATTTTCTGAAGACTTGAAGAGGTAAACTAGGAAAAAACTGTGTTCTTGATGTTGTTTACTTTTCTGCTTTGTAATTTAGGTATGTGGAAAATGAATTGGAGTGAGTAAACAGGGGCTTCCTTAAAGAATGTTATCTTCGTGCTTGAAAAATGTTTTTTGCTCAAGAAGAGCTTTCATTTTGATTTACAAATTGGCTCAGTAAATTCTGTTTCTGAAGCAAGAGCCTAAACCTCTCTACCTTTTTGTTCACTCATATTACTAGCTCAAAAAACAAAAAAGGAAGATTTTATGCCATGAAGTGCAAGTAGAAGCTCTGTGATGTCTGTTATGTATCACTTCAGTACAYTGCAGGCACGTGTAGGTGTTTAATTAATTTTACATTAATAGAACCCTCTAAAAGATGCAGTTTATTTTCGTATTTGTGCTGTCTTTGAAGGGCTGTCTGTAATTCCTTGGCTGCTCACACGGGTGTGAATTGGTTTTGGTGGTTGCATTTTGCAAAGCTGTTCATCCTAATAATATATGGCACAAGAGTACTGTTACAGCCCAGGAAGGAGCAGAAAACTTTTTTATGTGAGCTGATGAGAGCTAGAGGAGTTCTTTGTAAGCTAATCCAAGTAATTTTATTGAAGCATCTTAATTTTCAAGTATCCTGGTATGTAGCTGAATTTGCTGTTGGTATGTCATGTCRTTGTTTCTGAATTTCTTAACCATTTTGGTGCTGCCAGGGAGTTATTTGAAGCTGAAAGTATTGTTTGCATTTTTGGAAAATCAGTATTTTTGCTACAATAGAATCTCAGGATGGAGGAGCATAGCAAAAGGAGTTTATATATCATAATGTCTTGCAAAGAATTTTGACTTTGTGCTTGTTTATTTTCAATTTTTTTTTCTGGAGTTCTTCAGATCAGTTCTGCTCAGAAAAAAAACTCTGCTGGAGCCTAACTGGTAAATATTTTCAGCCTTGGAAAGTGAGAATGTRTTTATCAGACACAATGCTGATTTTTAAATTTATCTTTGCTTTTCTCAGCAGCTCTCCCTACCACCTCTGCACATGCACATTTCAGRTGTGGTGATTTGTAATGGAAAAGTTGATAATTTTAGTGTTAAAATGCAGATTGCCATTCCCAACTCTTCCCCTTTGTTATATGAAGATTATATACAAATAAGGAATTTCTTACACCTTGTATATGAATGAGAATATCACGCAATGCCTCAGAGTATGTACAGACTACTGTGCTGATTCTCCCTGTAGAGCTTTGGCAGAATAATGGGTTTCCTTTAGCTTTCCCTTTGCTGTGCCTGAGGAAAATGGCTTGAGTAAGTATCAGTCCTTTCATTGCTGGAGTAGTGGCTGACTCATTTGCAAAAGGGGCTCCTGCTTTGGTCTGCACATTCTTGATTTGCAAAGATGTCAGTGGCTGCACATCTTTGCTCTCACRAGGAATGGGTAAGGATGGAGTGTCAACATGTCCTAAGTTTCATTTGTGGGGATTATTTAAAACATAATCTGAATTTATGCTGAGACTGAATTGTCGTTGGAGACTCACTGTGTGTTAATGGATGTGTATGAGCTTCCTTAATGCAACTGGTAGGTTAAACAAGGTTGGATACTTTGGAGGCAAACTGTAGAAATTATGGGGTACCTTTGTACCATCATCCTTRATTCATTGCTAAATCCCCCTTAATTCGTCATTCCCTATTGAAGCTGGAGCAATTGCTGCTTCTGTAGCTCAAATCCCCTTTCTTTTGTAGGGAATACAAAGCAYAGGATTTAAGCCTATGAATATTTTGTTGAAGAGATGATGTGCAGAATRCTTGGCCTCTTGTCATCTGTGGAAATCTCTTATGTTGTTTGCAAAATGACCATGCTTGAGTGATCCAAACGTGAAGCAGTGAAGCAAGATCTGTTGTATGGTCATTGCAACTGCAGTGTCCTTTGGAGGATCCAAATTCCTGTTAGGAATTGCATGTTTTTACAAGATTCTGGCATCCTGTCTTCCTTTCCCTTGCACGTCGGTCTTTCACAGATAATGAAGATAGATATCTGCACAGCCRAGTAAGAAGGAAAAAAATAAAACTCAGTTTGTACCAAATATTACGAGAAAGACTGGGCTTTTGATCCGGAAAAATGGGAATTTTTCCCCAGCTTGTTACAAACASCACTTCAAAATGATTGTCCTCCTAGGAAATGAGGAATGACTAGACAAAAATATGTGGTGAAATATTTAATCCCCAGCCATTGGTGGGGGAGCAGCTGTTGATATCAGTGGGGTGCAGGCTTGACTTTTCAGCTTTGAATTTGTCACGTCTTTATAAATACTAAATTTTTTATTTTTCTGGGTTTCACTTTCATGCAGCCTGCATCCATGAACTCAGTGGAATTCCTCAGTGGAATTCCAGTCAAGCAGCATGGCTGGTGTCTTCTCTGCCTTGTCGTGTTAAGGGGGTCCTGTCAGCACAGTAGTAATCCCTGTGATAAGCAACATACAGAGACTTCCAAAACCAGGGCAGAACCTACCCCGAATGTTTTGCTTTCTTAGATTAAGACTTGTGGGGAGAAGTGACTTCTAATTAAAAGCTGATGAAAAGGCTGGAGCAACTTTAAAAAAAATAAAACAACCCAACAAACAAACCTTTGTCTGGTGAATACACAAAAACATCATTTCTTAAATAAATCCATGTGATTCAAAGCCAGATTGTGATATGGTTGGGTGATCACAAGCACTGTCAAAGAGGCTGATCTTTAGAAGAAATCTGAAGGAAGGAGATGTCATGCCCTTGCTTATTGGTTCAGGAAGCCTTCAAAAGAAAGATGAGAGATACAGGAGAGAAAAGAAAATCAGTCAGATCTGGTATTGATGGTAAAGCAAAAAGTAAGAGGAGGTAACTTGCAAGAGGGAGAGAGTCAAGTAAGAACACGGATCTTTCTAAGTAGAAAAAAGCCTAAAAATAGGAAAAGAGGCCCAAAAGAGCAATTAAGCAAGTCAATAAATGGAGAATTTTAAAACAGAAGATGATGTAATCAGAATGAGAGAAGGGAGATTCTCCTGGCAGTGTTCAGATAGGATGGATATGGGAAAGACTAGAGAGGGGATGATGAGAGCATGCTCACAATCAGAGAGGAAATGACCAAATTTTGGAAATATTCTGGGAAACAGGGCAGCAGACCAAAGACCATGTAGATGTGTGAGTAAGGGACCTGCAGCAAAACTTCTCCTTGTGCCATGGCAAACCTCATGCCGTGACAGGGTTGGATCTTCATTGCTGACAAAGCAGCGAGATGGAGCAGCRAGAGGAGATGGCAAAGCTCGTATCAGTGGTGGGAAACGAGTTCCTGGAAATTCCTGGGAGTTATGTCTTGGCCACACAGGATGGGTGGTGAAAGAGAACAACCAGAATTGAAAAGGTGGGTTTGCAAGAGATAAGGACCAGTGGAACTTTTACGGCATTTTAATTGGATTGGAGGATGTAGGAATATGGGGAGATGGTCTGGTCACTGGTCCTGGCTTGGAGACAGCGAAATGAGGGCTCAGGTCCTGGTGCTGCTTCAGGGCTCTGCTTTAATGCTCTGTGTAGCTCTGAATAGGTTCTCCTTTGGTAAAGTGATGGTGATAATTCTCTGGTGTGCAGGAATCAGTTCGTGCTTGCCATTAGAAAATTTCTGGCATATTGGTGGAAAATTTTTATTGGAACCAGTTGTAATAAGGATCAATTCAATGTGAATTAGATGATACAGACCCAGCTGCATAACTGTAAAAAAAAATGCAAAAGGCAAGAAAAAAAGAAGAATTTCTATGCAAAATGAAGAGAATTATGAAGATATTCAGTTAGTTTCAGATTAACAAAGTAAAGCAGCAGTTTCTGCTACACTGTCTGCATTTTATTTTGCACCTCTTTTGGCGCCTTAATTAATGCTAGGAGACTAATTCACATGCTGAAACATCAGTTATGAAACAGAGCTCACAGTAAATGTGTGTGCAAGTATTGTTCTGCTGTATTTTCAGTGTTTTGTTTATTTAACAAGCTAAAGTTAGAATCGACAGCGCAAGACTAGAATATGGTGACAATGGTTTGAAAACAGGAAATTTGGCCTTGTGTGTATTCGGAACAGATGATCAGGATGATGGCCAGGAGAGTGGAAACTTCCACTGAGACTGTTTTTTCCTTATTTTGCTCAGTGAGAAAAGATGGTGCTTCCTGGAAAACAAGTCTTAAGTATTTAAAGAAAGTCGTAACATATTCAGTATTTTCCTCRTATCACATTTGTTTGTTTTCCAGCAGTCTGTTTATGCTTCTCAGTATTTAACACTACTCAAAGCAGAATGTTTGGATTATTGTCAAATCATGGAATTGCAGTTTCTGCTGTACATTATTAAGACTCTAAACATGCTTTGAGGTTTTTGTGCTCAGTTTAGTTGTTCTGTCTTACATTTAAAAAAATAAAGGGCGTGCTTTTTAGGGAAGAGGATGGCAATTGCCAGTTGGTGTTGTGACAAGGGTTTCAGAAGTAATTAGTAATTACATATTCTTCAGTTCCTGGTGCTCATGATATGGCCTTTAAAAAAGAAACCCATTACAAAAAAAAAAAAAACCAAAAAAAAAAAACCCCACAAACCAAATCAGCCAAAAAGGTTTAAAAAGATTTATGGAAGATGTTTTCCTTAAAGCACCCCTAAGCAGAGAAATCTAGATGGAAAATATAGATATACATATATATATATATATCCATATGGAAGTCTACAAGTGATAATTTCTTAGGGAAAACATTTGAAATTTTGCAATTTCATCATGCTGGAATAAGTCCTGCAAGCCGGAAGAGCAGCAAGTGGAAAAAGTTTAGTCCTGCACTCGAAGTATCATTACCTAAGGTRACCTCTTYCTGCTACTTCCCAGCAGTGCTCCCSAGTACATGCCTGGTGGGATGAAGCTCCTCGGTCATAGCTGTCACTGGCCTGTGCTGACCACAAAAAGGATTTAAAAAGGAGCACAGTGTGAAGGAACACTTTTATTTTCGTTTTGTTTGGGCTTCTTCTGGGTCTAATGCACGAGTCAGTGAAGCTGTGCCAGAGGTGTGTTTGTCTCCTGCAGTGGCTGGGATACCTGGACACTGAAATGTGGAGGCAAAAATAAGCAGAAATGCTCAGTTTCTGTTTGGKATCCTTCTGGTTGTTTGTCAAAGATGTGTACCAATTTCACTGTTCTTTAAACTTTGCACTGAAAAATAAGTAGAGAAAGAGGAATAGATGAAATAGATGGGAGCAAAAAGCATAAAGAAAATTAAACCTTGATCCCAGCAGGCAATTGAAAAATKCTCAATAGTAGCTTTAGGATTTAAATGTCCATGAGAGCATTATGAAGTCACCTCAGGCTGTGTCTTTTGCTGTTCCTGCTTTTCTCTGGTTCATGTTCTGCCTTCTGTTTACTTCCTAAGTTCTTTTGGAGCAATGAAGTGTTTTGTTGTGCATTTATGAAATTCCAGGGGTTTTTTTGGGATCCTTCCTTGTGCCCTTGGATAAGTCACTTGTTTCTGCCACATCTTAGTTGATGTCTCTGAGAAAGGAGGATGCCAAGGRTGCCAAAAGTGCTCTTTTTTAAGTACTCTTTGAGCACAGAGATGCAAACCTAAGCACAAATGTCTGCACACTTGAGCAAGGAGAAGGAAGGCCTGAGATTTGTAATTTTTTTCTTGGGTCATACATGGAGAAATATTTATTAGCATTGTTACTGGAATGGGGTGTAAGTGATACCTTCTTCAGCTTGGTCAGTGCTCAGCAGTTTTGAAAGATTTTCTTGACTGGATGCTACCCAGGAGAAAAATGGTGGCAAATGTGCTTGAAGAGGAAAATCAGCTCTAAGCAACCTTAGAATGCTGGAAATAATAGTTAGGAAACTCTAGAAGGACAATTGATCAGTTTACCAGTAAGCAGTTACTTGGCCAGGTGAGGGCAAAATCTGCAAAAACCAGAAAGAGCTGTCTTTGATTCAACATTTCTAAGCTTTTATTTAAACATGTCATGTAATCATTTCGGCCTCTTGAGAAACAGCTTAAGGGGATCTAAATGGGAGGTTAAATCCTTTTAAAAATATGAATTATCTGCTCTTTCCTGCCCCTTCCTCCTTCCTTTCCCTTTCCATTTATACATGTATCCCCTATTTCCTATGTCTTTGAACTACAGCCAGCAGCTGGATGAGGTACATCTCGAGTGTATAGGAGGAGAGGGAAGGGAAAAATAATCCATAAATGTAAAGACTAAGGGGAGTAAGCTACAACTTCTTCAAGAGATACACGTCTTCTAAGTAGAATATATTGCAAATTCTGTGTACTGCATACAACTTTAGCTACAGTAGTTTATAAAAAGCCTAAAAACAACTATACCCTAACACTGCTGCATGATGCTTTCTGCCAATTTTTTAGCTCATTCATTCACATTCAAATCAGCAGTTTGCATATACCTTAGTGAAAAATAAACCCYTAATTGTAGGAATGCCTTGGTTTTGCTTTGCAACCTATTCAAAATGCTGTGTGAAAAAAACACAGAATTCCACTGTTCCTTTGATCATTTGATGCTCTGTGGGTGAGCAGCTTGTCGCATTTCAGCCTCCCTCMAAAGCAGGCAAACAAGCTGGTTTCTATAGTTATGATGGTCCCATGATAGGACAGTCTCATGACAGAAGCAGGACAATGTTTGGCAGGCRCGGTGGTGTCCTGTGTTCGACCAGCTGATACGCTCTGTGGCCCTGAGGAGAAAACAAGGCACACAAGGCCTSTCTCAGTCCGAGACAAAAGCAGCAAAACTTGTTAAGCTGTGTTTTGTAATGATTTTTGAAGCCTGCTTGGGCTTTTGGTGAACCTGATTGCCGTGATGTTTGCCTTACCACGCTCATAAGAGGAGCCGTTTTTTCTTCTGAATTAGGTATTTGCTCTGCAAAYAGTGTTTAGTGACTAAGTGCTAGTATAATTATATTTTTTAAAACCCTAATTGTATAAATAACGCATTTTATACATTTCAGTAAATCTTTCATTTAAAAAAAGATCTTTRTTTGCTCCAGTTTCTTCCCAGAATTAAATAACTTGTACAAAACATTTAAATTGCATACTGGCTATTTTTTCAGCTTCTCAAACTTAAAGCAGCTGACTTTTAGTGCAGAAAACCAGTGTTTGGTGATGTATGGCTGATAACATCAGTTATGTGACAGRTAAATAATTGGTACCTTTAACTTACCTGTGATGTAAATTGGTTGGGTCTTTTTGAAGGATTATGAGAAATACTTTGTAACATGCTCTTGTGTAAGAGAAAACACAAAATTTTCAAACAAAAATGCCCCCAAAAAAAGCAAAATATAAAACTTGCATAAATACCTATTTGCACATGTGCACTCTCTTTCAGAGATTTCTCTTTGGAAAGCTGTTGCTGAAGAAGCTCTTCCTTGCACATATAACACAARTAACACCCTATTCTGTACTTCAGCGGGGCAGTGCACAGCTTTCGTTGCAGTGACAAATACTGAAATGTTAAAAATAGATCAAGCTTTAAGAATCCCAGATATTTTCAAATAACAAAGAGTGATTTATGTGAGCTCATTTTGCACTTTGACAAAGTATAGAGGCGCTTTTGTACTATGATTAGCAAGGGTGCTGATGTCAGTTCGCTTGTCTAGCTTTAAGCTTTATTCTGCTGCTAAATTGTGCTTTGTACTGTAATCCAGAGAACCTTTGTATCTGCCTTATTAGTGTGTAGTTTATGGAATTGCTTTTGTTTTTGAATATAATCTGTGCCAGTTTCCGAGAGTATGACTCACTATAGGACTGAAATAAATGTTCGCATATGCACTATGTGAAAACCCTTCAAAAATAGTAGCAGGTGCTAGCAGGCTAAATTCAATGTTTTAAATGCTTTATAGTTGCTGTTTTGTAGCCTTAAGGGCTGAAAGGAAACTCTTTTTTAGCTGGTTGGTTTTCCCCAGTTTTAGGGGGCCCTATTTACTCATTAGTGCTTGACAGAAATTGCCAGTATTGCTGAGAACCTTTCACTCCCTAACACAGTTCTGGAAATAAACTTTAGAAGAGGCATGCCTGGTTGATACAGAGTTGATGGGGGGCGTTTTTGCATGGTTGCTTTGTTGTCGCATAAATCATGAGACAAAACGCATCGTGCTGCTCAGTTGCTCTTGTCCCTCTCCTATCTCTAATCTCTTTCCTCCTGATTTCTACTTTGAAAATTTCATCTGAGTGATGGAGGCTGAGGTTAAAGATAAAGCTTGTTTCTGATGCAGTTTGTAGYAGTTATCTGTGATCAGCCTTGCCTGGAGAGAGAGAGACTCTGCTACTGAAGTTTCCTGTTATCCCAGCATCTAAGTTGTCACTTGATTTGGAAACAGGAAACAAAACAAACTCTGCTAATGTTTTTGGGTCACTGTTAAATGGTGCTTATCCAGCTGTGCTTCTAAAATATACTCACATTTGAAATCTAAATGGAAGGTGTTTCATCTCTTACATCTTCCACATTTTAATTGTTCACCCAGTTAAACTTAYTGCTGCCATGGAAATAGTTACTTGAGACTTTGACTTGATTCACACAGCTCAGCATTTAAAGAGAGATGCTGTTATTCAGAACTACAATAAACACAACTCTTTTGTAAAATGTAGACATTATCTTAAAATCAAAAAACTTCTAGAGCTTTGGTAGTTGGAGAATGGATCACAAGCCTTAATTAAGCYGTCTGGCATTTTTCCCTCTCTCCTGTTTTCTGTATTATCTTTTCATAATAGCTTTCTAAGCGTGATACCCCAAGAAGGCATGCCCACTTGACAATGAGGGTTTTGTGAGTCTCTGGGGCAAAGCCGACGGCGCTCGTTCAGAGCTGGGAGATGGCAGTGCAGTTCTTGCTCTTTGTCCTTTATGTCCTCCTTCCAATAGCTTGTGTGAAGGTGGCAGCTACAAAAAATGAARTGGAAGCACTCTCGTGCCTCACAAAAATGTCTCTGAATCTTTCCCTAATACATAGCAGGAAACTTGTTTTCAAAGCTGCTGTCCCAGTGTTTAAAGGAGGTCACACATCTTGACCCCTTCTTGGGAGCATCCTTGCTGATTCCATCCCTTTCCTTGGTTAGCACACAGCCAGGGCTGGCCAGAAGGAAAAGGAAAATGCACTCACCTATCTTATGTATGCATTTCTTCTGCTAGTTTTTTGGGGTTTTTTTTTTTCTTTGTTTGTTTGTTTTGGTTTGGTTTTTTTTTTTGTCATCCAAAGGACTTGCTGACAACCTTGTTTGAATATCCTGAAGAAGTTTAAAGCGGGGTGCCTCGGGGCGTGGTGTGAGACTGTGGTGCAATGCTTGGCCACTGCACTGATTTACCTTGGTCTCCTACTTTGTTGGAAAGTGTAAGAATAAAAATAGGAGCATAGTGATGGTTCCCCACTTGCAGGTTTCAGGGTGTGAAAGCAGTCCAGCTCTCCTCGTGAGCAGCAGCAGCGTGTCTGGCTTTTCTGCTGTGCCTGTTATCCTGCCTTGGGGTGTATAAAGGAGCTCCCAGTGTGGTACTGCTGGTAGAGCTGAAAAACTGAAAGTACAGCCAAGTGGGGCAATAAAGATGCTGCTGGGAGCAGCAGGATGGCTGTTTGCCGAGCTTGGCTGAGTGGTTTGAGTTAAGGTCTTTGACGGGAATTATGGCAGGTGATGGAGGCCCAGGGGATGAAGGCAGCTGAGGATTAGTTAGAGAATGAGACATTTTGCTTTTGCTTTTCTCTCAGATCAGCTTCTTTCTGCAGCATCAGGAGGGCTGGTATAATAAGCACAGTGTCAGACTATCAAATTCATTTCTTCTGTACCGTCCCAAAGACAGGGTTTATGTGGTAAAATTAYAACATTTGGTCATTCTCTCCATCCCCATCTCTGTAACAGTTTCAAAAAATAATAATGTTGCTCTTTTTCTGTGAGAAGTACYACTGCAGAAATATGATGAGGTTCTGAGTGCAGAGTTCCCCTAGCATCGAGGCGAGTGTACAATGTSAGCATTGTCTGTTCTTTAAATGCAGGTCGCTATCGCCGAGTATCAGTGAAAAATGCAGTTTAAATGCATCGGCCTGAAACAATAGATATTGGAAACAAAACACCATGGAGCACTTATAGAWGTATTTTATTTTGTCTTTCCCATGCMTCTGAGAGCYYCCTTCAGAAGYCCTTTCTGTTTGCTTTGTTTTTYTCTYCTCCTGGTCACTACCCCACTTTTSTCTTTTCTGTATTCACRCTTTCTCATTTTGTAAACAGTGATTTAATTTATGTATCCACTTGTTATAAACCAAGCCAAGATATAAAATTTAAAGTACAGATTCAATGATCCTCACATCCACTGCTGTAACAATATCTAAGTAGTGCTAAATGTGGCTATCTGGTGTGTAATCTCTTAGAATAATAATTGAACTACTTTTTGATACTTGGCTCAACACAGGTTGAAACCACACACAAAAGGTAACAGTCTTAAAATCTGATTTCTTCCTCCTAATTTTTTTTCCCTTTTTTTTCTCTCCTCGATTTTCAGGCATGGAAGAGAAGATGGTTTGTGCTTCGGAGCGGCCGCCTAACGGGGGATCCGGATGTATTGGAATACTACAAAAATGACCATGCCAAGAAGCCTATCCGAATTATTGACTTAAATTTGTGTCAACAAGTGGATGCTGGATTAACRTTCAACAAAAAGGAGTTTGAAAACAGCTATATTTTTGATATCAACACTATAGACAGAGTTTTCTATTTGGTAGCAGACAGCGAGGAGGAGATGAATAAGTGGGTTCGATGTATCTGTGATATCTGTGGGTTCAACCCTACAGATGAGGGTAAGTTCTGTTGCTTTTTCTGAGAAAGTGCAGTGCCTACATGTGAAGAATGYTTCAAAGATCAGATGACTATCTTTAGCTGGCATATGTTTTAAAACTTGTGTGTATTGGCATTGAAACTTGCTTGTTACCCTGAAAAAAAAGCAAGCAGAACAGAGGGAGATATTCAGAACTTGTTACAAATTAAGTGTGCCCTAGAACTTGGATGACGCTCTTCTGTTCTGCATGATGTTAGGTCTTGGGAGTATAGGAAAAATCTCTAAGTAAAAGCATGCGCAGCAGTAGATCTTCATAATCATCAAAGGAATCCCATTTGGTATAAAAACATATGGTTATGCAAGCAGGAATGAGTGCAAAATGTCAGGTTTCTAATATTACCATTTCTCCGTCTGCTTTGCAACTTGGGGGAAAAGAAAATCCATCCCCCATCAGTTGAAACAAACAAAAAATAACTTGTAGTTCTGCRCTATCCAGCTCCAATCCTACCAAAATAGATATTGTGTGAAGGCAGCTTGTAGGAAAACATGATGGTGTGTTTAATTCCTTGCAAATACCTTGTGGCCATTGCTTGTTCTGAATCCATTCTTATTTATTTACTTATTATTCCTGCATTCCTTGTGGAGATTAGTGGGTTACATGACTTGCTGTAACTCTGTGCACAGTTCCAAGAAAAGATTAAATTGGAGTGGTAAGAGGGTTATAAATAAGGCATGCCTAACTGAAGGGGCTAGAATTAAATCCCTACTTTCTGTAGGATTGTGGATTGAAGGAGAWGAAGGAAAAAGGGGCTTGCATCACTTTGCTCTGGCTGAATCTTTGGAAGTGACTAGAAAATATTGTTGTGCTCTGAAGAAGGAGCCCTTTTCCTCCTTATTGTAGTTTTGAGCCACAACTTTGTCACAAAAACATCATCTATGAACTGCCACTCTAACAGCAAATTCAGGATAGGGTGCTTGTTTTGACAGTTCCAGCRTGTTTCCCTGGCATCCTGAGCATACCCGGGACCACCCACAGCACATCTGAGAGTGACTGCTGTGTGATTCAGTGCTCAGCCTGCCAGGCATCCCTGCCTTCCAGAGAGGGCTGGGCAGGGGGATAACACACCAGTGCAGCTGTGGGCAGGAGTTTCCCTGGCTCTGGGATTGAGCTAGGAATCCGGGATCTAAGGGGAAACCATGCTTACCTGGCAGCTCTTGGGCAGAGCACAAAGGAGCACGTTCCTCATTGAGTGGAACAAGGAGATGGGGTCCCCTCAAAGCCATTACACCTTTCCTCTGAAGGCTGGTGTATTGTTAGCCCTTAATTTTCTGCCATTGAGCTGAAGATGAAACCTGCTATGGATATGGGGAGATGTAACCACGCCTCACACACTGATTTTTGCTTCAGTCATTTGTGTCAGTAACTTCTCCCCTCTGTACTCTCATTGYGTGTTTCATCTTTGGCACTTGAGCCTCAGCAGAATTATTCCAACACCTTCACATAACTGAGAGTTGACAGTGCTGTCTTGCTTTATGGGTTTAGAGAGGTCTTGCAGTGCATTGAGGAAGAATTAAAAAAAGGAAAATGGGAAAATCGGTTGCTGAGTGTTTATTGCCAAGTTCATATGTTTCCAAGATTGATCTTCCTGCCAATGGAAGAGAGTCATAAATGTGYTTTATAGAATCTGTGTTCACCTGCAGTTGATTTTGGGAAGCCAAAGAACAGGTGAAGTTCAGACAGTAAAAGCACACTATTATTTTAGTCTGGAACTAAACAAAAAGGACGTGGGGCATAATCAATCTTCCCTCTAGCCTTAGAAGCAGAAGATAGTGTTTTCTGAAGCTGGACAAAATGCCTCTTGCCAGACTGACAAATGGTTGTGTTGTGAGAGTCCTGTCACTGGCATCCTTTGCTCAGTCAAGAGCTGAGGACTCCACTGGCCTGTTGCTCCTGCTGGGGCTCTTTTGGAAGCCCAGGCCCATTGCCTCCTTGGATTTACAWAGGAAAAAGTTACAATTGTGATGGTGGTGGCTAGTGCTATTAGAAAACAAATGTGGAGTTGTTGTTTTGGTGATGAGAGGGATGATGGAGAAGGAGTTGCTCATAACTGTGGAGAGACCAGAAAAATGAACATCAGAGTTCCTTTGAGCTGCTGCTTTGAGACTTAGTGAAGACTCAGAGATTCCTGTGATTAAAGTTTGCTTTCTGTTTTATTTTAWTAGAAATTATTGGGTACTCATCTTTGTCCAGTGCTTTGTTTTTACCTTCCAACTAGAAACTGATCTATGACTGTGAAATCTTTTCATTGTGGAGATCTGCAGTGTTACCTTTGTATTTGGACAGAGTAGATAAATTTATGTTCTTCAGTTGTAATTACGCATTGAGTCTTCACATTTCTGGTTGCATCATAGAGTAGTATAATCTGTAATTACTGCATTTCAATTACAATATATGCAATATATGGCTTTTTATAGGGCCTTTCTTTTAGAAAAGGGTTCACAGCGACTTAGGTATTTTAAACTTACAACAAAACAGTAACAGAAAGGAATTTTCATTTCAATATGGTAAACATTCCTTTTGCTCTTTAAAAATAAATTTCTGGGTACTATTTATGCTTCCTTCAGCTAGTGCTTCTTGTTTTCMAATGGAAAGCGTTTGTTTCTGTAGCATCTCTCTTTTTTAAAAGGATGTGCAAAGCAGGGGAATTGTACATGAGCATGGGGTTTAGGTTTGCCACAGTTTCAYACTGCACTTCTGGCATTAACAAAAATGTATCACCAGTGTTTCATGTGCTTTGAAATCTAGTGAGAGAACAGTCTGGGATGGAGAGACTGGGTGGACCTGGATATTGACTGTTCTCTGCCTGCTACTGTGGAAACATCCTGTGAAAGTCCTGTGAAGTTCTGTGGCCTGAACTTTCAGACASMTGAAGATAAATGGTTAAAGAAAAGYAGARATAGWGGAARTGTATTTTTWAAAGTGATTGATGAGAAGAAAGGTTGAAGGATTTTTTTTTCCCCTGAGATGAAAATATTGAGGGAAGAACTGACTTTCAAAAAAAAGCTGTGATGAGCAGGACAYGGATCAGTTGTTATCTGAAGAGATAAGTAATTTGTTTTTCTCTCAGTGACTGATGTTACAATAAAGAAAATACTTCTAAGGGTATCTCAGCACAAACTGTGGAAGCCCTTCCCTAGAATTCAGTAGACATCTATGATGAATGTTCTAGACGTGATCCAGCTCCATGTTTCTGTGATTTAGTGAATTGCGTGCTTGGCAGAGCAGGGGAAGAAGGAAATTCCATTCCAAGGAAATTGCATCTTACTACATGCAAACATGTTACTTGCATGTATTCATTTGAATAAAGATAGCAATAGCAAAATAAACCACAAGAAATAACGAAGTGGAGCAAAAGAGAAAAAAAAAGAAAAGCTAAGAACAAGACGTTGAAATCTACAATTACATTTACACAGATAATTAAATGTGGTGAAAGAAGTTTCTGAAATCTTAAGGACCATACTTTGAAGGAGCTGCAGATTGCTTCATGCATGGTCCTTTCAAAGTTTCTGTTCAGGCAGCTTCTATCTGGTGTGGCCCTCATACCTTTTTGCCTTTGGARCAAGAAAATTCTTTTTGGGCAACCATGCTTCTTTCAAGTCTTGTTCTGATAATACGTGCACTGTAGTTTAACCACAGCTTGGGTGCAATATCAGGGACTGACAAAATAAACATAACTTCACCTTCCTATCCCAATTCCTTGTCTTTGATAAATAGATAGTGGGTATTAGAGGTGTTTAGGRTGCCCTTCCTGCATGAAGGGTCTGYCTGKAAGAAATAAAAMGTGTTCTTCTTTGACAGATTTAACAAATGGATGACAGGGSCTGGCACACTTGGCTTATCAAAATCGCCATTCCAACAGCAAATGTTGAATATTAGAGCCTGTGGCCATTGAAGGGCTCAAAAGTGAGAAGTAGCATTTAAATGAAAGAGGGGAGGCTCTGGAGGAACATAAGGAAAAGTGCAATGACAGAGAAATAAGCTTTTAAAAAGTTTTCCRCCAGTTTTCACTATGGAGTTGGTGTACGTAATGAAGAGTTGGGGCATTTTTGTGTCTCTCAGGTACGATCAGCCAGAAAGAATTGCTGGCTCAAAGGTGACATGCCAGAAGGTGGCTGATGCCAGAAGGTGGCWGAWGACCCAGAGTGCAGTAAAAAATAAYRTGARAGGACTGAGTTCAGCATTAGGAGAGAGGGCCTCCAGAGAAGGTTGTGAGTGTGTTTTCACAGAAATAAGGCAGTAGGTTTGGAAGGAATAGTGGAATGAAGGCATCTCTTTTGTGAAGGCTTTTTGGTTGCTTCTTTGAGTAAGTAAGTTTGGGGGGAAAAGGTCATTGAGGCATACAAATACGATTTTTTTAAGGGTGGAATTGCTGAGAACAAGGCAATGGTAAGCGGTGAAGAATGAGGTTAGATCTTTCTGGCAAAATTTCATAGGAAYAATCAAGGGTTTGATAGGGGTGGTAGCTGGTGGCTTGAGCTGAGTAAGGAGAGGCAAAGCTGAAATGATCATTTCCTATTAGCCACAGGAGAAAGAGAAGTGAGCAGACAGGATTAAGATGTCTTCAGCTTCAGATGATGTGGTAAAAGAGCAGGTGCTTAAGTGAGAATGAGGATGAGTAGAGCAYAAAATCTGCAACAGTAGGTCTTGCTTTACGAGATGAGAGGAAAAAACAAATGTACTTGAAAAATAATTTACTATCAGGGGCGTGATCAGAGTCTTAATCTTGAATGTTTGAGGTCATTATCTTAAGCTGCATGTGATAGCAGTTCACATGGAATGTGATTCTGCTCTTCCTTGAGAAAAAATAAACGGAATCTGTTATGCCCAGGTGATTAATTTAGTTTTCTCTGGTTCCTGCTGGACACCTCTTGTGCTGTTAATATTATTGGTGAGTCTCTGGGAGAAGAGTTGGAGAAGTGTTTTGCAGATTGCTGTCCCTCGAGTTGTGAGGTGCTGGGAGGCAGCACGTGGGCTGCTGGAAACCTCTCTGGAGCACAGCTATTCCTATGGTCCAGGCACTGAGCCCCAGCTGGGAAAAGGCATGTTCTGCAGAGGAAAGCTCTGTGCCTTTTTAGTGAAGAAAAAGAATTCCCAAGCTTTTTAATGTGGTGGGCTGCACTGTTTCTCTTCACAAGCACCCACAGAAGTCCTATAAAGGACTCTTTGATTATTTTTCCTCTGTCACCCAGCCTGTGTGCCATCTGAAGATGAAGAACAGGCTACAGATGTTTCTTTTATTTCTTCTTTGGGATGAATRGTCTTCAAAAGAAATTTACAGGTGGAGAGGGGGGAGTCAATTCCAAGTGCAAATGCTTTCAGTATTTTCAAATTTTAAATGGGTAACCAAAAGTGCAGCATAAAGTTACATATGAAGTGCAGACAGTAAGTACTGAATTTGAGATGTTAGCTCTGAAAGCTGGAAACTGTAGGGTGTGATAGGAACCTGGAACAGTCAGTTATGTTTCTGGTTCGGATGCAGAAGTGCTGGGCATATAATGTACCACGAACAGCTGCTGAATTCTTCATCAGGGTTCTTTAAATATGCTATCATGTTTGTCTCTAGAAAGAGAGATACTGTGAGATTATATTAAACTAAGAAAAAAAACCCTGAAATTCTGGGGAACTTTTTATTAGAGCRCTGTAAAGTTCTTTCTCTTGGTGTAGCAGAAAGGTTCAGAATTGAGCTTTACTGCATAGATTTGGTATTGMTGGCCAGCTGATCAGCTGATGCCAAAACCCAAATGCAGGCTCTTGTGTCTGTGCCCCTTCTGGGCTGGGTGTGGCTCTCACCTACTGAGTTCATGAGTGAGCAGAGCAAATGCCCACCAGCACACACGTGCACTCCTGGCCCTTTGAGTCTGGGATCTTGCACTCAAAGAAAGAAGTTGTTCTAAGGTTTCAACACAAATTATAAAGTTGGTGGGTTTTTTTTCAAATTATGGCTCTTACTATTGTATCTGTAAATTTGTGTACAAAGTTATTGTTCTGATATTTTGTTGGAGACCAGTTATTTTAATAACACCTGCATTATGGTAAGCTGATCGAACTAAACATCTCAGAARAATGGGAGAATCATGCCATTGCACATCTGTTGCTGATTCATTGTTTCAATGGTGAAATCCCATTTCTGTTTTCATATTTCTACCTACAATKTGCAAAGAATGCATTTTCTTACTTTGATTGCGATTTTGACATTTAAAGAAATTCTTGCTGTAATGAGGCTTCTGTGTTTAGTTCACTATGGGAACATTTCAAGCATTTACATAATTAGAATATTAAGACACTGTATATAATAGTGTAGAAAACAATTTAGTTTTTGCTTTCATTACAAAAAAAAACCAAAACAAATAAACTCAATCCAAAATGGAAACTCCCACACTCAAATCTTCTAGGTTGTACACAAAGAACAGATATATATAGAAACTTGGGAATAAAGAAGTTTTATGTACTTAAGAAGAAAGAAAGGGAAGCCTTTTATTATTCTTGCTCAGAAGATGCTCTTTTTACCTCATTAATTTTATAAGATGTGAAAATGGCTATGAGGAAAAGAGTATAAATTCTAGGGAAGATGAAGCSTATAACTGCTTTTAACAAGGCAACTGAGAAAAGATCAAACTCTTGTCCTGTTTTGAGAAAGCTGCTTGTTCTAGCTATACTGAATGCAGGAATTATAAAAACAAAATAGGATTCTTGTTAGACTCATTTGCATGTTAAATATTCTGGCTGTTTTTCCAGCTCCCAGTTATTTCAAAGCAGTCCGAGTGTCTGAGTTCTGGGAACAAACCAAATGACTTACACTCTTTGGTGTGCAGATGACCCCTTCCCTAAAAATCTGCTAGTCCAAAGTGGAGCAAGTTGATGATTGTACTCTTTGAAATCATAATGGGCTGCTGGGAGAGAAACTTTCCTTCATATCAGCTTCAGGGGTATGTGGCTGAAGAGAATATTTGGGAGGGTGCAGATAGGSAAACAGCCTTCATATGCTCAGTGATGAAAGCTTGAACATCACTGCTTCCCTCGCAGTCAAATTTGAAATGGCATCAGTGCAKAAAGCAAATCTGAAGTGCTTTAGACTGAGTTCAGTTGCTCTTGAAATCAGGCATTAGCCCACACAATCTAACATATATAAAATGTCTGTATGAGGGTGAGTTTCAGATCAGAAAGTTGGTATTTTAATAGTTAATGCTCTATATTCTAGGATGAAAAAATCTCAACCAAACCACACACAAACCCCACACAGATCTGTAGGAGGATCAGGGATTTTATCAAGTAGTATCTGTGTCAAAATAAATGAGGCAACTCATCAGAAGGAAAGTGTCCCTAATGATCCACTARCATTAATGGGCTCCAAATCCTTGCTCAGAGAACAGATCATAAACCTTCCAGACAGCTGGACAGCGTCACCTTTAATATTCAGTAACAATTGAAAGGCAAAGGTTAGGATGGGAACAGAATGAATCATTGTTATGTCGTTGTAAATCAGTAAGGGTGTCCCAGGCATTTTTTTTTTGTGCTTTGTATGCAACAGTTAGTTTTCCTTCTCAGGAAAAAAAAAAAGTAGCAGAGCTAGGAAAGGTGAGTGTAAAGGACCATTAGATCTGCAGTGAAATGGCTTTTGCACCAGGAAAAATTAGGCAGCACTCAATCAGTAAAAACTATGACAAAGTTGTGTAAAGTTGGGAATTGGAATTATGAGTAGGGCGCAATAGTTCACTGTTTGTCTGAAGAGGGGAGCTGAAAGATATCAGGCAGTRGGTTTGAAAGAAAGTGGTTTTCATGTCACATGCAATAAGGCGTGGAGCTCACTGCCACAGGATGGTAGCAGAGGTCAAAAATATAAAACTGCTCAAAACAAATGGAGAAATGCAGAGAACGGTGTGTCTTGGGGTGCTCCAGAGGCTGGAGCAGTACATCAGGCTTGGTAGATACATTGGTCCTCTTTCAAAATCCTTGATTTTCTTTTTCCCTGCAAAGTTTCCCTTGAGTCCTGCTGGGAAGCGCTAGTGCGCGGTCTGTTTAATTGCGTCAGGTCACGTAGGCGCCTCGCTGTGTACCTGTTGGGCTCTCCTGACTGCATGAGGGCTGCCTGCCACACCCAAGTTCCCTGGAAGCCCCAGAGATATCCTGTTTGATTTCTTTTTTCCCCTCGTGTGAACTTGGCAGCGAGCAGTTCCAATGACACGGAGCTTGTGTGCAGCCAGGGCCCAGGAACAGGGTGGGGATTGCRGTGCAGAGAAGGTCTTGAGGATCTCATCTGCAAGTGTGGTCCAAGAATGAGGTATTTGGCAGGAAACCTTTCTTCCCCACTCTTAGTGGGGAAATTAGTGTTCCTCATTTCTGGAGGGGACAGGGCAGAGAGCTGYTTGTCCTTTCTCCCACTCCCCTTTTTCCAGGAACAAGAAGCACATTCCTGGTAGGTCCATTCAGGTGCTTCTCTGTTCCTGCTGTTAAACCCCAGCATTAGGGGAATCAGTAGGTTCCTCAAAGAGGCTCCCTCAAGCTCTTAGGTTTCCTAAATGATAGAAAATTGTTCATGTTTTATGTTTCAGCATGTAGAAGCAAAACTACTTTTTTTTGTAGCTTTTGTATCCAAATTCTGTTGTGCTTAAAAGGAAAAAAAAAAGTGACTCTAGAATACACATAATTAGGAAGTGCATAGAAATTAAAAAGACAAGGATATTTAAGTAAGCATTATTTTAAGTAGTGTTCAAGTAGTTATTTTAAGTATTTTGAGTTTTCTTTTTCAGAGAACAATTAATGTAATGAATTTTATCTTTTTGCCCTTGTTTTTCTGAACCATAGGACATAGTTAGGAATTTTCAGSAATATATGTTTCAAGAAATGTAATGTATAAAGATTTTATGCATTATAAACATCTATATACTATTATTTATCTGACCTGGCTGCATCAATTTATTTTTATGTGTGTGATCCCTGGATGCATTTTTCCTTTTTTCTGCCAACTAGTTTGATGAATAGGTCAGCCACAACCCTTCATAATAACTTTTTTTAGGCTATCCCACCTTTTCAGGYAGGTTGAGCTGAGGAATTTTCATACACCTAGATTTCTTCCACCCACGTGGGTGTGGTGGGATTTAATTTAGGTGCCATGGGAGTTCAAAGCAAGTGCTGCTATTTCTATTTCCACGTCTAAATCACTTGTACCTGGTGTACTCAGAACTGGAAGCAGGCGGGTTGTGTTCTGGGCTGCTCATCTGGTTTTTCCCAGGGTAGTGCTGGGAATCAGAAGCTGAATGAAGATACTTTGTGGTGCATTCCTGGCCTGTAARCCTGACAGGAGCAGGAGCATTGGATAATAATACGTTCATTTAAACAATGCTAATAATCAGTGTCCATTCTTGGGGTGTGCAAACTGGAATGTGCAATGAGCTGCAGGTACAAGGGAGCCTTGATAATTGGGGAACAGTTTGCTTAATTATGTTGTTCTTAGTCCGTGTGTCATTAAAACAATGAAGAAGTCAAATGGTTGTTTAAAGCTTGATGGTGTCAATATTTTCTGATCTCCCAGATAATTTAATAGTCTGGATACAYGTATTTGAAAGGAAAAAAAGAAGTTACTTTAGTATATACATGGCTAGGAAGTGGATAAGAACTATAAAGATAAAGCTATTTTTAAAAAGCCCCACAGGACACCACCTCTCTCCCCACCCCAAAAGAAACCCAACTAAGCCAAAACAAAAGAAGAAAAAAAAAAACCCCAAACCAACCACAACTGCTTCATTTATTGCACAACAGTAAAAACTTAGGGTGTATATTCAGGGGGCTTAGTGGAATGTGCTACCTGTTGTACCTTTGCATTATTTTTGTATTTGTAAGGGATCTTCCATTGCAAAGGCAGCAGTTTTCCATATGATTTTCAGATATTGAGAGTGTCCAGGTATCTAAACTCAAACTTTGATGTGACCTTGGTGAAAAAGGGATGAATATTTGCAAGTGCTGACTCAGGTTGCCATATTCAAGTAATAACTTATGGACCTTTGTCTGCTCTTGATTAAAACAACACATTTGTGGTTTTAGCTGCATTACTGCAGCTGTCAGCATCTTTGTTCTTTGTGTGACCAGAAAGCAGGTTCAATAAGTCATTAAATATGGCAAACTTAAGAAACTGATTGCAGTTTGAAAATGTAAATGTTTATATATAAATATAAATATTCTAAGTGTTAACATCCAGATGTTCTCATGTCCACCAACTTCACCGATTTGAACTAAAACCCGGGATTTTTCATATCCTCTGTTAATAGTTTTCTTAATGTTGAAAAATAATTTTTTCACTGTATAAARAATGCTTTGACTCTGTGTTTGCAGATGCTGTGAAGCCACCARTTAGTTCTTTACAACCATCTGCTGAGTTACCCTTGCCCATCAACACTTCACAACCTTCCACGCAAGCAGAATCTTCCCTTCCTTCTCCCTATCGCCTTATTAACGTCCCCCCTCTGGAGTCTTCCTCTGGCCAAGAAGATCCTCAAGACTACTTACTGCTAATAAACTGTCAAAGTAAAAAACCTGAACCTATGAGGTAAGTGACTTTTGGTTCCTATTGATATTTTTTGTTACAGGCCAAAAATGTTTGTGCTGAAAGCATTTTTTTGTTGCTGAGATAGTGAGCATTTGTATCCACAAAATCCACCTGGGGAAGCTGCCTGTAACTTTTCCTTCTTTTCTTTCCATGCATTAAACTTTTTGCTGCAAGAGTAAGTTGTTTATCAGTGCTAGATCCAAGTTGCATTCTCCAAAAGTGTGGGCAGCAATTGCCAACATGAAGCATCACAGTAATGCAGCAATCCAAGCATTCCATGGTAGCTCAGAGTGCTGTGTGGCACAGAGCAGAGAAGTACCCTTCCTTTAGCCACAGTCTGGTGTGCTTAGTCCAGTTTAGGMCTAGGAAAAGCTGGAGGAATTTAGCCTTTCTCCCTTCTGGCATTTGGTGCCCCAGTTTTGCCAGTTAAATCTTTCATGGGGAGGGTTTAGAAAACCTGCTGATTTTAGTGTCACCTGCCAGGTTACCACATCACTGGGTTCAGCAATCTTCCAATGCTATTTGTTTGCTATTACTAGCATGGTTCAGACTCTCAAGCAAAAGACAGTTATTTTATGATAACTAAGAATGCAGGAGATTGAAAACACTCAGTTTCCATATCCTGAATTTCAACTTTCCCCAAATAACAAGTATTTGAAAGGAAGCTCAAATAAACTTTATTTTTTACTGAATAAAGTTCTCTAGAGAAGTGTGCAACAGAAAATTTTAAGGAAAAATTTAGAACTTCTACTGAATTAAATGCCTATTTATTTCTCCAACTGCTACTTCTAACTTAAATAAATGCACAGCACCTCCTGCATAGGAGGAGATGATGTTCATAGTAGCTACCTCGGAAATATCACTGGTACACCAGAATGRATCATGATGGCCATTCCTAGGGTAGGCTGCCCTGGGACATAGTGGAATCTTTGTCCTCTTTTAAAAAATTATTTTAAAACACTCTAAAAGAACCACAAATGGACTTGACTGGACAAGTTCCTGAGGAGCCTTACCTGATTTTGTAGGGTTTGCTTAGAGGTACTGGAGAAGCTGGWGCAGATAATCTCCAGAGATCCCCTCCAACCTTGAGCATTCTGTAGGAGAACCTTATAAATCCCTCTGGTAAGCTTCTTTTCTGCAGTAATTTCCAGTAAAATCTGCTGGGATATTTCCAGAAAAATAAACAAAGCATCATATTCTTTTTGTGAATTTAGACAAGTACATGGCAGGCTGAGAAAAGCTTCCTTTGAGAGTGTTTTTDTGGGTGTTTCACATACTTTCTCAGGGCTATACCTTTTAGTGGCAGTGCCTTGTTCATCAGCACCTTGATGCTCTGCCAGTTTTACCTGTGCCATGTGCTCTGCACTCTCTTGGCATTTTTATCTTGCTCTGTGGTGCCTGAGGAGTTTCCTGCTCCATTTGCTGGTGATTATGTGGTAGGAAAGTATCCACCCTTTCCAGTCTTCTGAATAAAACAGGGGAATGAGCCTACAGTTCCCCCAGAGTATGGAATGTGCAGGTTACAGGCAGCACAGTGTGCCCCAAAACCTCCTGCAGGAGAAGGGGAAACCCAGGGAAAGGTTTCAGTGTTCAGTGGTGTTTAGAAGCTGGTAGTGCCCGTGAGGTGTGTCAGTGCTCCTGCCAAAGCTTTTAAGTTTGGTATAACTTCCAGGATGGCTTGGCAGAGGAATCTTGACTTGGATTTTGGTGCCCTGGCCYRTCAGAAATGTGTCTGATTGCCTGTTTGTTTCTGTGAGGGACAGGCTCAGAGCAGACCATCACAACATGAAGATGTTTTTCAGGAATTATGAAGGTTGGGGTGTGTAATTGACTTTCTGACCACTTCCATGGTGTTCTGATTTTCACAGTTACGAGACGTGTGGGTTAAGTAGGGACTGAGGACTTGATGGAAGCAGGCACAAAATGTGGCAAAATACAGAGTCTGTGATTAGCCAGTAAAATATCTTGAGGAGGGCACTGGTAATGCAGGACAGAGGTAATGGGGAAGGCAAAATGTTGTGGAAAAAAAATGCCTAGGGAGCTGAGAAAGGACTGAACAGAACACTTGGGAGTGTAGAGGTTGTTTACATCAATGATGGTTTTGTAGGAATATTTGAAGACATTGACATTGGGATCGTTTGGGTATTACATGGGCTTAGTTTATCTCATGTTACTTATGTAAATTGCTGTGTCCTTTCATTAAAAATCTGTAATAATCAAAATTCAGAATAACTGTTGTGCTGGACTTTCAGTTCCACCTAAAAGGTCTGTTTATGTTTTATGTCTGGTAAAGTAGGTATTCTGCTAGGTTTGGGCCAGAGTATGGAGCATGTAGACCTTTTCCTATGGAATTAGACCTTTTATATCTGTGCAGCACATTAGTGAGAGTGCACTCTCTGCACTGCCCCAATCCACATCCTTACAGGCAAAGAAAAACCTTAAATGGCTGCATCATTTTCCTATTAATTTGCAGGTTTGGAACGATTTATCTCTGTATCCTGTGCAGACTTAGTGTAAAGTGCAAGGCTTAATGGCTGTAATTAAACAGGCAGGTACTGTTACTTAAATGGTGATTTCTGTGATGTTTTCCCTTTAGGCTTAAAAGTTTCCAATATGCAGAGGGAACATTTTCTATTCTGATTATGCATGTCACTTTACAGGTAATCTGGGGACCATTGAATTTTATTTCAAGGCTTTGATGCTCTTTTCTGGGTGAGATGGGTAACTGTGAAACACAGGGAGAATCTGAGTTGCCTCTTTRGGACTTTTGAGAATTGTATTGTTTCCAAACTAGCAAATAATTTTAAAATGCACCACATACTTTCATGAGAGTGTTTTGGATGTAGCAATTGCAGCTGTAACAATCATGCTGTATTTTTTCTAAAATAGTTTCATGCTCTGATCACCGTTGACTTGAAAAAGAGCATTGTTTCACTGTAGCGTTTAGTGAGATTTTAAGGTTTGTATTTGAATCCCAGATAAGAAAATGCAGCCAAACACTGCTTCCAAACCCCTTATTGTTCTGGCTCATTTGAGAGGTGTATTGAAATACTAAATGCTGTCTTCCTCATCTTTCCTATAACCAGCCAAGGGTCACCCTTTCTCTCAGAAGAAGGGCAGGAATACCTGCTATTAGAAGACTTTGAAAGTAAAAAGATTCCACTGCAGTGAGTGAACAGTAGCCATTCTTGGCACACGTGTGAGAAATTAATCACAGAGCCATTAACATGTCTGAAAACACTGTTTGTTTGAGACTCATCTTGCATGGTGTTCTGAGAGTTTTAACAGAAAAAACTGTGTAACTTTGGCTTCCATTTTCTGAAAGGAGGGCTGGTTATTACTTATTTATATGTCTGTTCTGTTTTTTCTATGCTTGCTGTTGCTGTCCCAGATTGTTGGCACACCAGAGCAGTTCTGCTGCCATTTCGTTCACAATTCAGTCATATTGATTCCTGCAGGTGGGGAAAGAATCAGCTGAAAAGGATGCTTGGCCAAGCCAGCCCGAATACTTTATTTGCAAAAATGAGATGATTACCCCTCAGACTAAAATGCTTTATAAACCTTTTTCCTGGGTCTCTGTCAACAAGTGGATTTTAGCACATGGAGGCTGCCTTTTTGCTGGCCCCATTCCCTCACTGCCCCACCTCCTCTCCATGCACCTTCATGCCCAGTCCCTGTGGATCAGCAGGCTGTACAGTTTTCTTTTCTTGCTCTGTGGAAAGGGATATCCAATCCTAGCACTGAGTAAGGGATAGTTTGGCCACTTATCATAATTTGCCAATATGTGATGCCCTCACATAATAACACCGAATTCATGTCACAGTCATCCTATGCTTAAAAAGTGAGGAATTATCATTGTGTGACATCCAGCTTTGCCATTATTTTTACATGAGGTGTAAAAGCCCATTAATACTTACTTGGTAATAACCAATTGTTAATGGACTATTTAAGCAAATTGATTTCTTTTGTTGAGCTATACTAAACCAAAAAATTAAAATTCCTGAAGTACAGAAATCATAAAAAAGCCCTTAAACCAGAGTAAGGTCTGTTCTTATCAACTAGGCACTGTGCATTTTCAGAATTGTACATGATGTTCTTATCATACCAATGGTTAATGATGACTTTTGAAAATAATTAAAATTCAGAGGCTGAATTCCCTGTCCTCATTTTGGCATAAACTGTTTCAGAGTGTCTTCAAACTTTTAGTCATGCAAAATCGGCTTGCTGATAACCCATTCATATTTTGAGAAGTATTTCAATAGATTAAGCTGTTGATTCCAAAAGATTACTTCTAARATTGTGAAATAAATCAGAACTGCCCTCTTGTAATAAGAAATGTAAGGTGTTGCCTTCATCTAAGCAAATGGCAGATGRTATTTGCCTCGTGTCATGGCTTTTCAAAGTCTTCTGTTTGCACAAGTGCTTGTGGTCAAGAAAGAAGAAGCACCATCCCTTAGACCCAGGAAATCTCCTATATTTAATAAGATAGCATTTGTTGCTTGCATTTCATGGTAATCCTTAGGCACTGGCATTGTAAATATGCTGTTGCTGCATTTTGAGCTTTGGTCATCTATTCCTGCATGATTTTTTGAGATAAATGCAGTGTTTATGCTTTATCCCTGCAGTTAGATTCTTTTCATTTTAAAGTATATCCCAGTGAACTGGAACTAATAATTTTGGTTCTGCAATTGATCATCAGTGTCCAGCTTCTCTACACTGCCCACTTTATTTTTATAGTATAAAAAATAGAAATTCCAATCCTTGCCATATTTGCTCATGTGAAAAACGCTTGACTTTTTCTGGGATTTTGGCCTAAATACTAGGAGAGTACATCTAGAAAGAGAAGAATTCCTAAATCAGTGCTTTGAGTAAAGAGGGAGGGCTGCAGCAGGGGCTGAGCTCAGAGCATTCACAATTTTTATGAACTCTGTAACCTCATACATTTCCTTCAGTCCWATGTGCTCTATTTTTGCAAGTGTTTTAAACTTCCAGTGGTTCATTTGTGCATTTTTGAAGCTCTGAGGCAAAGGGAGTAAACTGTTAACAAACAAGAGAAATATACATTCATGGTCAGCATCATAAGAAATATAGGAAGCTTCACTTCCTTGGTTGCACCAAGAATAAATAATGAGAAAATTCTCTTCTTTTTGGAGAGGTGGATTAAACTGAATGCAGTTTAATGTTCAGAGTTACCTAGAAACCAGTTCTGACCAGTGAGACAGAGCTGAAATCTCTGTTAAAGATAATAACTAGAGCAAAATTACTGTACTTTTTCTAAAAAAAAAAAAAAAAAAAAGAATAAGCTGATTGGAAAAGATAATATAATCTGAAATGAGAACTGTCATAAGCCTCTGGTCCTGATGGAAGATTGTATGCCTCCTGTTAAACAGAACAAAAACCAGTTGGTGAGGAGAACGACATTTTTCTTGAGTGCAGATGTCCATCCYAAGCTGATCCTGTTGGTTCCCCTGCTCRCTGGCAGAGAGGCRCTTCAGGAGTGATTCACCAGGTTTRGATGGATATCTAAGAAGAWGAGCTTGTGTTTCACACAGTCTCCATTTYTCCAATGACTGGAGAGGGAACCTCTCCTCTAAATGGATAGCTAAACTGGATTCCTTTTTCCTCAGGTTGACAGAACCCCAGGAGAGGAATCCAGCTGTCCCTTAAGAAAGAAGATTTTATATGAACTTACTGACAAATGCAATGTGCATAATAAATATTGGTTGTGATCACTTTGAGGTGAAGAGCCTGTTAAATAAGGGGTGAAATGCTTCTTGTGGTAGTCGATTACTTTCTTTATGTATTTTATTCCTCAAAAGTTTTGGAATTCTGTGCTTTGGCATCCAGTTGCTGAATAGAGCTCAGTAAGAGTTGCACAGCAGGTGTTCATTGATACACATGCATGCYGAAATATTTACATATGCATGCATAAATTAACACAATGATACGGTACTGTGGTAATGAAAATAGGAAATATCGTGGTATGTTTGATTAAGAAGTGTGTGGACTGCATGAACTACATCACTAACACCTCCAGTGTTAGTATTTTGCCACTGTATCAACTTTCATTTAAGCAAGCGGCCAGACTGAAGACATAATTTCTCTGCCAGGAGCATGGTAACTGGGGAGATTTACAAAGGAAATAAAATTATTGCAGTGTGGTTACTTTCCATGTGAGTTTACTGGTAGTGGTTGGTACCAGTACTAATGAATGCTCTTCTCATAAAATAATTTCCTAAGAAATCAAAAGTAAAAACTGCTCTGCAGCTTTATCTAACCACACTGCCTCCATTTGCATTCGAGACAAAGCTCTCTGTTGCACATGCAACCTATGGATTTTTTCCCCCTCAATGAACATATATTTTCCTCCTATTTATGATCTTATCTCTTATTTCTCTTTCCCTTAAGTATTTCAAATGAGTTTTATATGGTCAGTACAACTTCAAGCATGCATTTAGGGGCATTACAAGGAGTCATAGTTTTCCTCTAACATTTTTCATACTGATTGGAACTAGCATGTACTGTAAACCCAAGAGTTGAACATCTTACGTTTACCTTTAATGGTCCAAATAAAGTGCTGCTGTTTTGTAGCGTGGGTAAAAAATAATTTAAAAAAACCTCCAGCCCCCAAACAAAAGTGGYTCCAAATTGGCATCATGAAAATCACTTGCTTTATGAAACATCAAMCTATTGTGGAGCTGTTGGTAAAGCTCCACAGTTGTGTCATGTATTTCTCATGCATGGATTTGTACGAACGTGGTGACTGAGGATCCTTAGATACACTGTTTAACAGTTGAGTTCCTGCATCTCATTAAAAAAAAAAATAAATAAAACCAAACTGGGAGACAAGGGTAGATGTTTTGGTTGGTTACATGATGAACGTTGTGTTTATGATTTGCAATATTTGTTTTGCTTTGTGTGTTCATCAACGTTCTAATCTCRCCATCTCACATGTAGATCTCACGCTGACTCCGCAAAATCCAGCTCTTCAGAAACAGACTGCAACGATAACCTGTCCTCCCACAAAAACCCCGCTCCGTCAGGGAGCAAGCACGCTGTGAACGGCTTCTTCCCGCAGCAGGGCGTCTACGACTCCCCACCTTCCCGCTCCACGCTGGCGCTGGCAGACTCCAGCCTCTACAACCTGCCTCGGAGTTACTCCCAGGATGTTTTGCCCAAGGCGGCGTCTCCGTCTGGGACCGATGCAGAAGGAGAGCAGCACGTTTTCAACGCCCCATCAGCATCGTCGCTGGACGCGCAGATGAGGCACATCTCCATTAGCTAYGACATTCCCCCCACGCCCGGCGGTACTTACCAGATCCCGCGAACTTTCCCAGAGGGAACCTTGTCTCAGACTTCAAAACTGGAGACTATTCCAGACATCCCTCCCCCTCGGCCACCCAAACCTCACCAGGCGGCGGATCGCTCTCCCGTGGAAACGTGTAGCATCAGCCGCACCGCCTCCGACACCGACAGCAGCTACTGCATCCCCAGCGCGGGAGCRCCGCCCTCGCGCAGCAACACCATCTCCACCGGAGATCTGAACGTCTTCCGGAAAGGTCGGTGTTCCTACACCATTTCTGTGGAGGAGGATGGGATGTGAATGGTACAAATGGGCTCAATGACACGAGGGGTGTTTCCAACAGGGACAAGCGTGTAGCCCCTCACACAGCGGTGTTTGAAATACGTAAGAAAGAGGAAAGCAGGTTTTTAAAGGGAACCATCAATGTAGATCCATGCAAGGGATCTACATTGCATGGTGGCATTCAGCCTTGGCTGAAAATATTTGAAGATCTAGWCATATTTATTTGCTTATATAACTGATTTCAACACTGCCATTGCCAGTCTTTCAGAATGCCCCAAGTGAGGTTAGTGAGGTGTGGTCCAATCTGCAGAARCTCCAAGTGTTTCATGAAGGTTGGTGTATACCCAGAGCTTTGATATCAACCCYGATTTGGTGATCATTGCCACCAACCTTTCTTTCTGTCCTTGTAGCAGATGTGTTTCCTGCAGTTTTTAGGCAAAATTCGAGTTGTTCCTTGTGGCCACCTAAATGTTGGTACTCCAGATGTACTGTCTTGTGTTTTGTCTTGTTAGCCACTCCTGGACTAAGGGTTTCATTTTCTTTCAGGTTTCTGAAGCAGGTGGGTATTCCAGTGCTGCTTTTAAAGTGAAATTTTGTGCTGGTTAAAGTCAATACTAATGTAAGAGGTGATTTTAAAGGAGAATTGTTTGAAATGAGGGATGAATTGAAGGCWTTTGGAGGAGGCAGGATGCAGGATGGGTATGATCATACAGATGCTCAGACAGCATTGTCCTATTTGTCATTCATTYTGTAGACTGAGTGTAAAATATTTGGTTGTTAGTGTTTTAAAATTACAAAGTAACACTATGAAAGATCTTTGTTTACTTTGCTTATTTTCTCTCATTTGGCCAAGTTTATAGATGAATATTCCTACACTGAAGCTGAGATTGCCTCAGGAAAAGTGATCTTTCTGAAAACATTTCAAATTTGCTGCCTAAAAGCAGAGTTGTTTATCTTTCCTCTGTGATGACAATCTTAAAAAAACTTCACAGTTATTTTCAAGGCAAGTTGGGGATAAACTCTAGAGTTTGGCCAGTTTTTTGCTGGCATCGAGGTCCCACAAAGAACCAGCCTCAGGTCTGAGGACCTTCTTATGGGGACTGCTGAGAGCCAGGACTATGAAAAGGAGGAGATCTKTGGTTCTGCAGCAGTTCATTCCAACTAAAAGCCCCTGAAGACCTCAGTGGGGAGCTGAGAGAAGGGATTCACCTGTTCCTGCAACAGATGGGGTCCTGTTGAATCAGCACTTTCCAAGCAAAGGCCATCAATCAGAAAACCTTTCTCCAGAGCTTAAACTACACCTGCTGTTTGTTTGTTTTAGAATAGGTTTTTCATGACGGCCCAGATTCTCACTCTTACATTAAGTTCGTACACCTGCTCAATTGAAAGATAGACCCTGCTTCTTCTTTTTAAAAGCAAAAATTCATTTCTCTTTTCTTGCCATGGCAAAACGCCACAGTAAGAGCTTCAGGTTGTGACTGATGAGTGCTAAGGTTGTTTGTGAGCACAGTTCTCTCAAACGTGGATAAATTTAGGGGCCACAGCTTCAGGAGAGGTTCTCATGTGCTCTCAGACAGTAAATAATAACAGCCTCTGATGGCTGTGCCGAGTGACAGGAACAGGGGTGATAAACAGGCACTTTCTCTTCTTGTTTCTTTAGAAATTAGTTCTCAAGACTGTTATGATATTCCACGAACGTTTCCGAATGACAGATCTAATTCACTGGAGGGCTTCCATAACCACTTTGTAAGTATGACTCGATGTGATGAGAGGCAACAGTGACAGTGCTTGAATGCTCTTTGCTCCTGTGTAAGAAAGCAAGCTGTGCAGTGTTTGTGATTTTTCGGTTTCGATAGAATACATTAATCTGAGTAGATTAGGTTAAAAGACTCATATGATTCACAGCTGATTGCATAACTTACTTTGTTAAAGGAAATATATGTTAATTCTAGAAAAACAGAAGCATGTTGACAGTGGGAAGTGTTTCAAGTGAAGAACTAGATGAAAATTATGTCCCAATGAATCCCAACTCTCCTCCACGACAGCATTCCAGCAGCTTCACTGARCCCATCCAGGAAACAAACTATGTACCAATGATCCCAGGCACGTTTGATTTTCCATTATTTGGAAAGCAAGTCCCTCCTCCTGCTCACATGGGTTTCAGGTCCAGCCCAAAGACCCCTCCCAGACGGACGGTACCTGCTGCAGAGTGTGAGCCGCCACCAGTGGATCGGAACCTCAAACCTGACAGAAAAGGTGAGGAAAATATTCAAGAGAAGCTAATTTGTATCACCTAGAAAAACAGCGTGGCTTTCTCAACATCTGATTAGTGGAAAATGATCATGTTTTCAGAAATAATTTTTATCCTATGAGATAATCAAAACACAAAGGGGCCCTAGGACTAGGATTATTTTAAACATTGTTAAAACATCACAATAGCAATGCCAAATAACAGCAGAGGTTTAGATTTTATTGCTGTAGTTACTAATGRAAAAATGTCACTGAACTCCTAACATTCAGAAGTGTGGTTTTTTTATATAGAAGACATTCATGATGCAGAGAAAGAGCACAAGGCATTGGGTAGAACACAAATTTATAGTCATAACAATGCTTGGTACAGGATCAGTACACATCCTCATTTTAGAGGGTCCCTTTGAATCACCTATTACCTAAAAACGTAATGTCTTAAATCTGGTGCATAATGTGTTTATTTTCCTTTAAAATAAGAATTGTTTAGGTGACCAGAGTTCCTAAGGAACYGAGAAGATAAGGTTGCAATGTGTCTGTAAAAGACACTTGTGCAGAGAATCACGGATAAATAGCTTGGATTTTTCAGTTTATCRAAAAAGCTTTATCAGCCATCTTACAGAAATACAGGCAAATGCTTAAAGAGCTTGTTTCCATACTAAGTTTTTGAGACAAGATAACTAACTTGTGGAAGAGGGAGCTAAAGAACATTAGGTCAAATGTCTGGACTATTTTGCATTTGAGTAAGTCCTATTTTTAATCTCATATAGTTGAAAAAATTAATATTTACATTGAGAATAGCTGACTTCATTGTGGGAAAGCATGATGGSAAATATTCTGATGATCCAAAATATTCACTAACTAAACCTTTAAATTAGTATTTTTGCCACTAAGTAGAAACAGCCTGTAATTAAGGGAAGTAGGGAGTATCACTATGATAGATGAGCTGTGTGAAATGGAAAGTACCACATCTCATCCTGCCTGTCCATCTTCAAAATGTGAGGCATGGCTTTTTTTAGGACCTTTGGCTCTCTGCTTGTGTGTAATAGTTTATGTGCTGCCAGACAGCAGTTTTGCTTAGTTCTTAAGAAATACTGGGCAGGAACAGATTGATGAAAGCTGGTACTGGAAAACATTCTCAGAATAAACTGGACTGAACTTATTTAAAATATTTTCCCAGACTGGCCAGTTCGTGGTTTTGACTGGTAAAATGTTTGACCTTCAAGAGTAATAAATRTCTGTCTTGAAAAGCATCTCACTTTTGCTGTTGGCAGTGCAAAGCTACCGCACAGATGTCTGCTGGGGCAATATCATTGCTCTTGCATCTCTCTTTTTGGAGCTGAATTAGTGTTTCACATTCTGAAAGTGGCATGTAAGGCTCCTGCTTTGCGCCCATCCTCAAATGCTTTGCAGCTAGAAAGATGTAGCTAACACCAGAGCAAGGATTTTTTAATGTGCTAACATACCTCTTAGTGAGTGTAGAGTGACTGGTTGAAATTTTTGCCTGTAGACTTTTGGCAGATGTTATCACTGAAAAAAATAATAGGATTGTTTAATTTAGTTTACAAGATAAAGTGATTTTAAAGTCAAATTGTCCCTTAAAGTAAATATTGTATAGTAAATGCTTAGGGGCTGAAAAAAAGTTTTGTGAAGATCTTGAGAATGGTTATGATTCTGATTTATCACTGAGGGTTTTATCTTAGTAACACACACACACCGCCTCACTCTCATTTTATCAAATGTGCCACTGCGAGTTTTCCATTGTTGTGAAGAGCAGATGTGATGACACATCAGAATGGTGATATATTCCCATTTCAGTAGCTGAGATCTCCACACAAATAACTTCTTCCAAATACACCTCTGGGAAAATAAAACTGCAGGTTCCTTTGAATTAAGTTAGATAAAGCTCTTGTTTAAGTGGACCTTTACCTGACTAACACAAGTGTGCTTTATATTCTTCTGTGTTGCTTTTTCAGCTTTCAAGTTCTTGTAGCAGCTTCTCTTATCAGACTGTTTCTGCTTATGTAAATGTACTGCAATGTTCTTCTGCTACAAATTAGTGCACAGAAAGTGTCAAGCAGGCCTGTGTGTTCAATAAATCTTTGGCAGACRCAGAAAGGGAGGAAATGAAACACAAAATATTTACCTTCTGGCTATTGCTTCTTTAAATGTTGTGGGGGGTTAGTATGCCATTGGTTCAAGAACTTCTGTTGAAGAGCACTGGTGCTTCTCCAAAAGGAGKAGAGCTTTGTTTTAGAAAATGGGTWAAAAATAATAATAAATAAAAACATCCATAGCCTGGAGATTACAATACAGGTTCATGTAGTTTCACTTTGCTTGCTCACAGCTGCTTCTTTAAATATGGGGAGCTTCCAGTACTTTCTGGAAGTTTTGAAAGTAGTTTCAAAACATGGTGTTGGCTTCCTGCCCCAATAACTTGAATCAAAGCACTTTACTTTTCCTTTAGAGAAGCACCCCAAAGGTAAGTGATGTATTGCTTGGGACAAAATGGAGAGTGCTTGGCAGGTGCTTTTCTGCATTCAYCTGTAACTGAATGACAAAAATTACCTCTTTTTTTTTTTAATTTGGCTCTTTTCAGGGTGCTGTTTCTTTAGTTACATAGAGTCCTTGGCTGTGTAGATTTTTGTATTTCTGCTTTTTGGCCGCTTTAGCTTGCTACAGTTGCACGTAGCCCTGATGCTAAAGTGGAAATGTGTTTGCTGGCAGAAGGCTTCAAGCAGAAGGAATATTGCATCCACCCAAGCAGAGGGTCTCTCTGAATTGCTCAAAAMCAGTKACTGGTTCTGCCACAGAGCAGTKGTGACATTYGTGTTGATGGTGACACTCAAAATAYCAAAATATCATTTGACCAAGAGGGAGCAGCAGAATTAGAGGTGCCCAAATGCAGTGAGGTGAAGGAAGACTCCCGAGACAGGCAAGGCAGCAAAATCAACCAGGTTCTCTTTTCAAGGGAAAGGTTGGTGGTCAAAAACAAAACTGAAAAGGTGTGGATWGTTTTTTATGGGTCAAGAGGAAGAATTAGAGTGATGCAGCATTTGAGAGGTGGGGGTGTCCGTGGGCCTCCAGGCGTGAGAGTGGCCCCCTCCTGCCCCAGGATTTGTCTCCATGGCAAGGACAGAGGGCAGCCCATCTTAAAGCAAGATTAGACTTTGAGACCAAACAACTACAAAATCAGTTGTGTTTTGTTTTTTTTTTTTTTTAATAACTGTTTAGGAGCTGTCCARAAGGAGTCCTTATAGCCACGTAGCATCATTCCATTTGTGAAGMTGAAATCTCATAAGAAATATGTGCTTGCCATCTTGACTGATAAAACAGTTTTTCAATATCTGAATCAAAGTGTGGAGTCAATAATGGATTGGGTGACRGTGGAATTCTTCAAAATCTCAGTTTAATGCCCAACTTACATTTAGTCAGTAGCTTCTTTTYTTTTGTGTCATAGCACGTTTCTACCAAAGTGGGGTTTTTAAGRTTCTGAAAAGAAATATATGAACAGTGAGCATATGGCTGAATGAACAATTTGTGGCCGTGATAGAATGAAAATCAAAAGTTAAATCTCATTCATTTGGATATAATATGTGAATGCAATGTACGAATGAATGCATATAAATGTCATTTTTTGCTAAGTTTTTGATCAATAATACTTAAAAGCRCTTTCTGAGAGAGTTCCATTTAGCACAGGTCCCAGTTCAGGGTCATGGGGAGCTGAGATAGAACAATGCCCTCAGGTTCACTCAGCAGATTGCTGACACAGGCAGTACAGAACGTAGGATTCCCAGCTTACAGCATGATACTGGACTTTGCTCCATTTGTCTTCAATAGCAACTCTGTCCAAATATGGTTAGAGTTTAAATTATTATTTTAAACAAGATTTTCAGTCCTGATATTGGGTTGGATGGCACAGATTATTTTGCTGATTGCAAAAAATTCAACAGTTAGTGCAGTACATTTTAACTTTTTCAGTTTTTGGTTTTGTCTGTTTTTTTAAAGGCTGATATTTCAACAAAAATATATCAGCATTTWATCTGAGGGTCTTCCTACAATTTGTAGTCCACATGATTGCCTTTAAAAGACACTGCTGCTTGGCCCTGGTAATTTTCAACCAGCATGTGGTGAACTTGGATTTAGAGACAGTGAATAATGCACACATTTCTTTTCATGCCAAGAAAATACCCAGTTGCAGCTTGAAAACAGGAAAACAAAATTCTCATGGAGTTGGAAATTGTGATTGTTTAAAAAAAAGTTTAAAATTTTATCTGGTTGTTTTTCTCATGGTTTTTTTTTCTCATTTAAGATGTTAAAAGACATAATTTATGTGGTTAAGCCACAAATATGTGGATTGCTTCTAAAAATGTGGCTGTGTCTTTGCCGCCACTCCCCACGAACATCTCCCAAATGGATTAACTTCAGAGAGAATTCCAGTTTTCTTTCTAAAAGAGCCCAGGCCCACTTTGAAAAGGTGATTGTGTACAGAGTTTTCCCGTGGCAGGAAGCACCTGCTGCATTCTGGTCCCTGCAGGACTCTCTGTGATGCTTCTGGATGACTGGAATAATCTCCCATTGTTAGAGCAGAGCACGGTGCTCTACAAATCCAGGCAAAGTAGGTAGTTGTTAAGGAAATTAAGAATCCTCATTAATCATGATGGTAGCTATAAATAGCCYGATGAACAGTTTCCTTGTTAGACACTCAAATGTGTAAATATTTAAGTTGGACACTGTGAACATTTGCATGTCCTGATACAGCAGGAGCACCACGCCACCYTGAAATAAAACTTCAGAGAAACTCTTATGGTGTTTGTAACAAGAGGAGCTGGCAAATCTTTAAAAATAATGATAATTAGGATCTGGCAACACTGCATTGTTCCACACTATCATCATTGTCTTGCATATTCCCTAATAAAGGTTCACTTATGATCTGAGGCTTTCGGACAAGTAGGCATTGAAAAAATGAGAATGGTGATTTCAATCAGCAGCAAGAACTGAACTAAAGATCTCTTGAAAAGTAATTGTGATTTTTGTGATGACTTTTTCAAACAGAAGTATTGTTCATTTTACTTTTAGGAAATCCATGCATTTCATCTTCTATTCTCTCTTGGAAGCTACRCCCCTTGTTCATTCCATTTAGAAATTTTTAAAAATCAAGCTTTTGGGGGATGTTTTGGTGCTTCCTCAGAGTTCCTAAAGCAAGTTGATTTTCTTTTTCCTCTTTGATCCTCCACAAGTTCCCATTTAGCTGAAAATTACACTTCCTCCATGCCTGTACTAAATTACTTGTACAAGTTTAGTTTTTACTTAATGGCTTTAAATGAAGTTTACATAAMTCCTTGCTGCGCTGCACCAGTCCTTCACTTGCAGCTGTGATTTGTCTTCCAGAACTTTGAAACAACAAATAATTTCAATAAAGATTTCATTTGGATGGCTGCATCACAGCTGCAGAGGAAGCTGTGCTTTGCTGGACACAACGGTTGTAACAAAATTAAACATACCAGTTTTCTAAAGACAAGCTGCAATACTTGCTCTGATACTGATGCTAGGGATTTTTAGGGTGGAGATTAGGGTTAGGGTTTCAATTTGGTTTTTTTAGATAGTTTTAAGATACAAAGATATGAGGTAGAGCAGGAACAAGAGAACATGGGTAATTGTGCCCTATTTTTATTTATCTTCATAAATTTTTCTGTTCTTTGCTGTATCCTTTTATCACTTTTTTCAAGGAAACTTAGCTTTTGATGCACATTTTGTCATGCTATTCCATTGTTTTTTTATAGATCTAATGTTAAGCTTTACTTAAATTCTGGGGKTTTTCCTGTGTTTTGTTTTTGAAGTCCCTTGGACTTCACAAATCTTASTGCAGCATTACACTGCTAATCAATAAACACTCCACAACACTGTACTTTGATTTTAAACAGTCTTTGTTATCGAATGCTTTTAGTTCATCATGCTTTGGGGGCTTTTAAAATACAGACATGTAGAGTTACTCACAAATTAGAGCAGTCAAATAGTATTTTGATGATTAATAGCTTTGGTATTCTYTGAATAGTTTTTGGCATTTGGCAAATATTTTAGGAATACCAGTGAACCATAGCTGTCAGATCCAGTTGGACTTCCTCACAATCAGATTTTTTTTCTCCAATTTATTCTTAATTTCTGGAGCATTCAAAGTACCAGTTTGTGTAGAAAGTTATTTGGAGTAGTTAAAGATGTCCAAGAAGAGTGGAGAGCCTCTCTTTATGTGACTGCCTTCTACATTTCATAGCATTGAAGAATGAGTKGATTTCAGTTTGGTTTTATTGTCCTAAAGAGACCATAGTGGTTAGCATCCATGTCTTATCCCCAACCAGAACAAAGCACATTATTAATATCCCTATTTTTTGGTGGATACTAGTATGGAAATCCATTTGGATGTTGTATAACTAAATACATGTTTCTAATTATAAGTACCTTGGCAGGAAAGAGTCTTAGAAAAACAGACATGAAAAGGCAAATTCAGAATATTTGTAGAGCTCTGTGTTGAAGACCATGTACTCTGGAATCAGAGTTCACTGGGGTGAGGAAGAGAAGGAGAGCAGGAGTTTATTCTGCAGAATCAAAAACCAAATAATAAACCCTGTGAGAGTAAGACAGTGATTTTCAGCCTTGTTTTTCAAGGAAGGMTCTACACTGATCATGAGTATCAGAATTCTTGGACCTCAGTGCAAATTTCAGTTTCCTCTAATTGCCATAAAAGGGGGAAAGGTGTGATTTTTTTAAAATGGAAATGAGAAACTGCTGTTAGTTATTTCTCTCTGAAAGTACTTCTGTGKGGATGCAGTGCACTTATGTGGCTGGTTTTTCCTTTTGCTCTCCCCCTCCTATTCCAAGCACAGCACTGCTCTAGCATTCCTATGTCTGATCTCCTTGTCTCATGAGGATTATTCCTGTTGGCCAGGAAACAGCATTGGCAGATCATGCATTTCTCAAATTTTATGTCACCTTAGTATATTTACCTTAAAATTTTAACCCCGAAATAGCTGGTATTTAAATAGAAGAGTTGACCTCTTTTGTGAGGATGTTTGCAATTTCCTGACATGAAATCCTTGCCAGCAAGCCATGGAGCAAGCATCCAGTCAGGAAAGAAATATTCCTCAACAGAAATTGTGTTTATTTCTGATGTTTCAAGGCAATAGCCTGARAACAGATTAATCTCTTCAGCATTTTGTCCTCAAAACAAAAGACATTAGGACCCATCTACGCTGATGCAGGAAATTGCTGCAGTGGGACCACTTCCCCCCCCAATATTATATTCCAACTGTTTTATGGAAAACAACAAGAGCCAATGCAAAAACCAARAAGGTTTTTCAGTTTAAAGTGTTGTTTGAAATGAACTCAAACATGGGAAATGGACTCTTCTGCTGGTGACTTCGCAGACAAAGGCAGCATTGATGTGTCCCAAATGCCAGGAGCAGAACTCGTGGGTCTGAGTGTGCTCCAGTGCCACAGCCATCATCGCCTGCTCTGCCTGGCAGTTTGTACAAGCAGCCATTTGTTAGAAAAATAGACTTCRTTCATGATTTTTCAGTTCAGAGTGCCCTTGTACAGTCTGATAGGACGTGCAGAAGCTGAGCTTCTCTCTCCTGGGTGTAGCATTTTGCATTTCACAGGTGGTGACTTGACTGAACAGTGAAAACATCTAATTTTCACTTCTTGTTTGGTTGGTTTCACTTGACATAATTTATTTGGGTTTTTTTTTACCCTTGTATGTTTGAATCCAGTGGTGTTGCAACATATATTTCCTTTTCAGTTTGAAAAAAAAAATAAATTGCCTAAATGAAACCCTTTTTTTCCTTTAACCAGATTTATCTTTCCCATAGTAGGTGTGTAAGTTAAAAGTATTGGTTTTTTGTGAGATGAGGTATATCTGGGCCTGTGGGAGCCCCAGGAAATRTGTTCCTCAGTATTGCTGGTGTTGGAATGCTGTATGGAGCCAGATTCTCCATAGAGCCCTTCTGTCACTACACTGATTTGAAACACAGCCCTGTGACACTTTACCTTTGGTGAATATTTGTGGATAGAACAGATGTGAAGGACTGGTTTGCTCTACAGGTGGGAATCACTTTCTCCTCCATATTTTATTCAGTTTGTTGCRTTTCAGAGATACAGGGATGTGCTCTTGAGGAAAATTGTCTTTTGAAGGCAGTAAGGGAGTACTAAGAGCTTTCAGTGCCCCAGCTCGTGTCACTTTATCTTCTTAAATGTGATAAAACAGAGTGAAAGAATTTTGTACYTACACAAATACCTCAGATTTGTGATTTTGATCCCCCCCTCCTATTTTCCTTTGGCTGGTGTCAGGTCTTTCCTGTTGCACAGTATAAGCTCCTCAACRGAGATTAGGCCTTTTGGATTTTTTGTTTGTCGAGAGGAAAAAGAAAACACCCTGCACAAATATTTTAATTCTCTGTGATACATTAAACTCAAGGAATTGCATTATTCTGGCTGGTTGGTAGCAGCAAGCTGTTTTGCTACCTAATTTATTGAGGGTGAACAGTCTTCCAGCAGCAAGAGATGAAAACTTGCTGAGTTTTGTATGTTCTTGTCTGATGTAGAAATATTAAAGTGACCTGTACTTATTTATACAGCTCTTCTGAAAATCTCAGGATGGTTTGTAAGTGCTAAATTAAGCGTAAGGCAGTTGTATAATATCCATGTTTTACAAATGGGGCTAATCCCAGTTCAGGAATGTTGGCTGCACGAGACCACGTAGGATCATTAACAGAAGGAGAAATAATGAGTCACAGCCCTGAGTTCCTTGAGCTTATCTCTGTATTATGGGTTTCAGGCACTTCAGGCACTTCTGTTTGGTTATAAGAGCAGAGGTTATARAGTGCACACTGCTTGAATAATTTCATTAACTCTGTTACCTCTGCTGGTTTTCTCACTGTGCTTAYGATCTGTGCTTCTGCATCAGTGCGTATTAACTTGAGTTGTATTGGGCCAGATATCTTTTAAATCAGATTATAAAATACAATTTTATAATCAAATACACAAATACAATTGTGTTTTGAGAAATACAGAATTATTTTGATCAGGTAATGATATTCAGTCAAATTGTACTTAATAAAAGGTGTTTGAATTTAAACCTTCTGCATTTGTTCAATCAATTTTAAGATCCTTGTCTTTTTATAAAGGCATCTTTTATCAGACAGTTAGAGGCAAAGGACTTGAGAATATTGGATCAGCTCAGAAYTGAGTACACCAACGTGTTGGCTCGTGCTTTTGACTTGGCTCCAGTCAGAAATACTCCATGTTCCACTTCACAATCTGTGTCTTCGGTCAGCATTGCCCAAGTGCTCACCCTTTTCATCAGCACATTGAGCCATTTAAGGGAGCATCTGATTTTGAAATTCAAAAACAAGTTGTCTGTGTCAAAATAATTTTATGTCCCTTTCTTTTTAAGGAAGTTGCTATGCAGCACTACTAGTGAATAAATAATTTTTAACTACATGGTGTCTCAGAGGCACTGTGTAGAAGTTAAGATAGAGTACAAAACCTTTGTGTTTACCTTTCTTGTTGTTACTTGATTATTCCCAATACTTCAGTGATAACAGTAATAGAGCACTTCATATGCAAAACCCTTGGGGTAGAGATTTGCAAACTTCTGGTGTTTGTTGCCAAGTTTMTTTTTTACAAAGCATTCTCACCCATTGCTGGTAGTACCAGCCCACACCTSAGTTTGTACCAGTCCTTTTCCTTTTTGTGCTGTAGGGCAGCTTTCTAACATAATCAGACTTAAATTTTTCATTTGGTTTATTCATTTGGCTTCTTGGTGTACCACTTGAAGGTACTTGCCTTTTTTATATTAACACTTTGTCAGATAGATTTTGATGAAAGCTCAGGGCTGTTACACATAATTGATTACGTTTATTTAAAATAATATTACCTGAAACACTTGCAGAGTTTGGTCAAGCTGGCTAAAGAACATCCATGTTGGGAGGGGAGTTGCACTGCTGTCTGYAGGGAGATGATTGGTATTTTCATGCCATTTGTGGTGGAGGCTGGGCTGTGCCTTGGTGGGGGGCACTATGCAAGCTGGAAACTTTGAGAAAAAAAATCCCACTGTGTCTGCAGGGTCAGAGTGGTGGTTTTTGGTACAGACAGATGGAGACTTCTGGGGAACAAGTTTAACAAATACACTGTGGAAAAAGATTCTTGGAACATCTCATTTAACAAATACACTGTGGAAAAAGATTCTTGGAACATCTCAAGTGGGAGATGCACAGTGGATAGAAGAACTCCCAAGAGTCATTATTTCCAAAGTAATCTTGTGACTAAGGAGGATTTAATTTCTCTGAGGGTACTTCAACTTGCATCTGAAAAATGACTGTTCTCCTTTCATGCTAGATATTCCTCAAATGTTTTTGAGGAATTTTTGATTTTTTTTTTTAGATGAAACCAGTTAGTAGTAATGATCAGTTACAATATTTGTTGATGCACTTTTTAGCYTTTTTGTACATCTTTTATGCTTGCCTCCAATATATTTATTATTTGCATGCAGTGTTTTCTTTGTTTCTGGTTTGGTGCTTAAGCCCTTAGCGTGAGCCCCAGCTAGACTGTAAAATCTCCTTCAGCAGCTTGCTTATGCTTGTGGCATTAACCTTTTTGCAGGGGGTTGTGATGTTTATTTACAAAATTCCAGTTTTCCATTTACAAATAGAATATTATTAAGAGAGTCTTCTTTTTGCCAATTAGGTCAAAGTCCTAAAATTTTAAGACCTAAACCACATGGTTTAGAGCGAACTGATTCACAAACCATAGGTGACTTTACTACAAGAAGAAAGGGTATGTACTTTAGCACTGTATGTATATGGAGCTTTATAAAAATAAGTGAAGCAAAAGTTAAGAAAACTGTTATTTTAGAATAACTTTATCCTGGGATATTCTTTTTACTTCTGTTATATTATAGTCTAAGGTCRTGGATGCATTTTCTGTGCCAAGCAATCAGTTTCCTGTATAAGGAATTAAAAGACTTTTTGGCTTGARCAGTGCATAGACACTTTTCCTTGACCTTAACATGAGTGTCCAGCTCTCTTAAGTCATAGCTGTTCACATTTTGGATTGACTTTTGGTTGTTGATTTAGAAGCAAATATATAATAACTTGTAAATTGTACATAGTAACTTGCAAGTTACTTGAAACAACTTTTGTTAGGCAACAACGTGAAATCAGAGTTCACTTAGGTCTCCTGAAAAGAAGCAAAATATTGATCCTCTGACCATATACTAGTACAGACATCTATTTATGCATCTTAACGAGGATTGCAATTAATTTGATGGGCATTATTGAAGGTGCTGAGTTGGTGCCTTATATAGTAACAAGAAGTAGAGAAGATTATGAATAATGTTAAAAATCTCACAGAATTATTATTATCACTGATTATTATCTTTGGTTCTTTAAGTCCATTGCAACTGGGTGAAATATTTCTGCTGTTCTCAGTGGGCTTTGGACAAAGTCCTGGCCCTGTCTGCCGCAGCAGCACCCTGCCCACCATCCATCACTGCTAGGCAATCTCARACCTTTACAGAAGACTTGAGCCAAGCTGGTCATTTTTTGTGTCAGTCGTGCTTTAGTATCATCTTGCCTCTGTCACGTTCAGTTCTGTCACTACCTGCCTGACACTTGATCTTATTGAACCTGCCAAGAGGCAGAAAAGTCATGGTGGGAGGTGGGGCAAGAAGCRAAAGGACTGTTGTTATAATGACATTGCATTTTGTTTTCTAAAAACAGTTTTAGGGAGGATAAAGTTGACTCTGTGATATTTTTCCCCCCATTTTTTTGATACTTCATTTTTTTTCTAATGCTTTGGAGGGGSGAGACATCCGAGCTGGAGGGAGGGATAATTGTTTCTTACTAATAGACTATTTGTGGTTCTGTTCTGAAAATGGAATTTTAAAATGGCATTTTTTTTGAGAGCAGTACTAGCTGTCATGAGTGGCACATTGCTCTGCTCGACTGAAGCGAGCCAGGCTCTTCCTGGTGTCATTTCTCACTTTTGCAGCCTTAGCCTTAGCGGCAGGTTCTGCCCACACTCAGAGCTGTGAAACCTCACCAGAAAGGGCACATGCACACATCGAGGGCAGAGTKTGCATAATAACAACGGTCCCTGAACCAAGAAAAGTACCCAGAGCTGGCTCTGCTGAAACAGCCCATCAACCCAGTYCTGTGCTTGTCAGCTCAACAAGTCAGTGCAGCAGAGTAAGGATAGAACGSGATGCTGCCACTTTCAGAATCTCTTTTCAAAACAGAATTACTGTGTACAAGGATTTGCTGCAAAATTCTTAAATTGCAGTGGGCTTTTTTTTAATTTTACACTTTATTTTTTTTTTTAATTGATGTTTCTTTTCATTACCTGGAAAGATTAAAAACATAAGTTAATATATCATGTCTTTCTGAAAATGGAGCAGAATCTCATTTTTCTTACTACTGTTTACTGTTTGAAAGATAGAGGGGTTTTCTGTATTGAATCTGAAAAGCTATTAAATTTAAGTTTGTTTAGGAATGTTCTGTGCTTTAAGATTGTCTGTTTCTTACMCAGCAAAACCAGCTCCACTAGAAATAAAACCTCTGCCTGAATGGGAAGAATTACAAGCCCCAGTTAGATCTCCTATCACCAGAAGCTTTGCACGAGAGTAAGTGTCTTGGCTTTTCCTCATTCAGATTAATAATTTTTGTTGACTAGTGTGTTAATAAATACATGTACATCTGTATCATGTTTTTAGCTTGTGTTTAGATTGAAGTTTCCTTTGGAAGTGTGTATATGTGTGTGTGTGTATCTGTGCATTGACATCAAGTGTGTCTGCGTGAATTTTTATTTTTTTGATATTAAGTATAAGGGACTGTGTATAACAAAAAAWTGTGACACTCTAGTAAACTTGAATGAAAATTTCAGCTCTAATGTGCTTATTTTTGTTGTTTACCAGGAGGTTTAAGATATTCGAGATGTATTGTTTGTAAAATAATTCCTGGTAATTAGCTCCTCCAGGTTTCCCATGTCTCCCAGACCGGATTCAGTTCATAGCACAACTTCCAGCAGTGACTCGCACGACAGTGAAGAGAATTATGTATCCATGAACCCAAATCAGTCCACTGAAGACCCAGTATGTAAAATCTACGTCTTAACTACTCTCTTCCTGTGCAGTCCTTACTTTTAAATCATGCAAACACAGATCCTTCACTCAGCATCACTCCCTTTATACTTCTAGATCAACATTAACAATAAAAAAATCTCTGTAGCAAAGCTGTAATTTTGGTAGGATTTCACTGAAAAAGTTAAGAGCATAAAGAATGGTTGATATACATATCTATTATATAAAACAGTTCAAGACATGACTTTTTTTCTACCTCTTTCCTAGAAACTGTTCCCTTTTGTAATTGCTTATCCTTGGGCTATGTACCAGTTCTGTATCAAGGGAAATAAACTGTCCTAGGACCTCTGAGAYATGCTTAAAACAACTGTATTAAAAGGACATCTTCCAAGAAGTGTAGAAGGAACGGGGGAAAAAAAGGATTCACATTTGTTGTATACATTCTTTGAAAACTGAACCATGTGTATTTTATTAGGCTTCCTTCAAAGAAGAGGATAGAAGGAGCCTTTGTGTATTGAGTATCTGTATATTTTCCCCTTTKGGGGAGAATTTTCTCAGATAATGAAGCTTCAGATACTCAGCATGGAGTGCAGCTAGTTAGGAAAAGTTAATGATACACACTGTGGCTTTTCTTTGGTGTGAGGAAGGAGAGAGAGAGAAAAATAAGACCCAATAGTAGTAGTTTAAAGCAAGGGAATAGCATTACACCTAGAGCTAAATTAAAATGTGGTTTAGAGTACGTATAAAATAGTGGAGGAAAACCTGTATCTTGAGCTCAGCTTTATGTCCAGTATAGAATCATAGAATGGTTTGGGTTGAAAGGGGAGTTAAAGATCATCCAATYTCCARTTATTCCAATCTCCYGTGCCATGGGCAAGGACACCTTGCACTAGAYCRGGTTATTTAAAGCCTCATCCAATCTGGTTCACCGCAATCAGATATTTGGTTTCTTAGTAGGGAATACAGCAGCACTTTTCATCTTTAAATCATTTATGTGAGACCTTCTTTGGGGAGGGCCTGTCTAGCACCTCTCTTGTTCTGTTTGTGTGTCTGCTTTCTTAYGCGGCATGTGCTGGCCCATCTCCCTGCCCCTGGACTCTCCTCTTGCAATGCTCTTCGCTTCCCTGTCCCCTGCTGCTCTGGATACCCTCCCAGTGTCCTCCAGTGCCCCTGCCCTGCAGCCCATCACTGGTGCCTCTGGATGCTGCCTCCCAGGTGCCCCTCATGCCCATCCCAGGGGAGTTGTGGCAGGGCTTAGGCTCCAGAGCCTGTGGAGTGCCCCGAGCCGTGCCTTGTGCCGTGCCTGGCAGTGCAGTTGTGCTTCCCACAGAAAGGCACCAAGCACAGGGGAGCTSCTGATGTTAAATCTCAGCCCCTCTCTTACAAGGGCCATTGGTAAGTAATGGATCATGTCCCGTGTCACAGGTGCCAGAAACGTCCCATTTTACACCAGGGATTAGTGCCACCCATGCCCACGGTTCTCCTGCATGGAATCTCAGTTCAGCCTGGGGGTGTCTGTTGCTTCTTAAGGCTGTTCCAGGGGCTTACCTTCAATGCCAAGATGGTACAATTAATGCCCCAGCTCATTAATATCTTCTGTTKGCTTGCACTGGTCCTTCTTTAAGGTTGTTTTACAGATTTTCTTTCAGTTTCATTTGCTTGTGTTTAAAATTTCTGTTTCCTTGTGCATATGTTCTGCCTGCCTACTTTGTTTGAAATAACAGATTTTTTTTTGTTTAAAGAGTAACAGCTTTTTTTTTAATTTATGTTGGAAACATTGATAYAGAATCTGGTTTTTCTGTGTTTAATATGCAGAAATTTATTTAGAGAATTTGAGCAACAAAAATGAATGTCCTATCAGTTGTTTGTGTTTGTCCTTRTCACCACTTAATATTAAATGAGTTGGACAATACAGATGTAATGGATAACTTTAATTTAAAAAGCCCAACCCATTGAACTTYAACCCATAAAATATTTTATTTCCTAGAGAACCAGAACATTTCAAGGTATCTCATGGCCTTTGTTTAAAATTCTGACAATTAAATAGTTTTTGAGAATTTTTATTTGTTCCAACTCTATCTTATCAAGGAGTSTGTATTTCTTCATCTTTTTCTGTCATCAGCTTTGAAGCATCTTGTTCGGACATGTCATACTTCTGTTTTATTTAATAAAATCAGCAATRTTCTGCTTTTTCTTTCAAGTTGCTCTCAGCCTTACCCTTCTGTCTTTCCTTCTGCCTTCCTCTTCATTTTTTGCTGACTGCTGCCCTCTGTCTTCCTGTTTTTTCTTTATCTTTTAGAGAAGAGTCCTTCTATTGTACTGTTCCTATAACACCTGTTAAGAGGCAGGGATCAGGCTGGGAGAGGACAGAGGAGGTGAGGTTGTAAAAATCTGGGCTAATTGAAATTTAGGTATATACAATGCAACGTCAGTTCAGGAAGCCCTACACGTATTTTCCAAAGTCTTAATATTTTGATCTTGTCAATTGAACAATACTTTTTGATTTTCAGTTTAATCTTGGTGACTTTTGAATGAAACATAATAGTTTAATTTTAAGATTTGCCACTATTGTAAAGCTGAAATTATTGTAGGTGTTTGACAACAATTTAAAAAAAWTTTAAAAGGTTGTAATTAATGCTAAATTTGAGATGTAACAACTACATTTGAAAAGAACAAAACATGCTCTGTTTTTATTTCATTATATGAAGGGGACATTAARTGGAAGGCACAGATGGGTTTGGTGGCAACCTTAAACTTGGGGGKGTGGATTTGGGGTTTTTCCCTCCATTGGCTTTTGACTCTGTCCCAGTTTTGAATAAAATGTATCCCTTTGCCATACAGGGTCAATGAAATTTGCATGATTTAGGTGATTGCAAGAGTCTCAGTCATTTCTTTAACCTTTTACATTTTGGTAGTTTATATATAATAAGCATATTTGGTAATGTGGACCACTAGCATGTACATTTGTAGYTGAGGTTGTTTATATTATGATTTCAGAATTTGTTTGGAAGCAACAGCCTTGATGGAGGAAGCAGCCCTATGGTAAAACCTAAAGGAGATAAACAAGTGGAGTATTTAGATCTGGAYCTAGATTCAGGAAAGTCTACCCCACCTCGTAAGGTAAGCAGATGTTCAGCTCTTGCAGTTCTGCCATTAGGAGTTTAAAATTGCCTTTGGTGAGATCATTTTAATGGTCATTTCACAAATGGTCAGTAGAGAGACAGTGGGAAACCTTTCAGAGAAACCTGTGCTTGTTCTCTGTTTGGGACATCTGCTTGCTTTTTGTTGTTAATTGATCTGAACTTGTTTTTCACTGTTCCYAGAAAAAGAGCAGTGGCTCGGGCAGCAGCGTGGCAGACGAGAGGGTTGATTACGTTGTGGTGGACCAGCAGAAAACGCTGGCCCTGAAGAGCACGCGGGAGGCGTGGACTGATGGCAGACAGTCTACGGAGTCCGAGACACCCACAAAAAGCGTGAAGTGAAAACACTGCTTGGTCTTCAAAGAATGGAAAGAAGTGAATTTTGAAGAATCACAGAACCACAATGGCAGTGTTGTTCAGCTGTACAATACCTGATTCCCCGGGGTGGGAGTCRGTTCTTCACCGAACAGGATGGAAGCCAAAGGACACTTTGAATATATCAAAGGAATTTTAAGATCATGAATTGGCTCTGTGGTATCTGGAAAAATCTCAGCCTGTAAATAACATGTAAAATAATATCACTTAGCTTTCAGAAAACCTTTTGTTCAGTAGTTAACACATTTGTAGTATTACTATGTTTATGCACTTTTTCAGTTACAATGTTGGTTCAGGTATTCCCAGTTAGTGTACCTTAATGCCTAATTCATCTGGAGAATTCTTTTTTCCTTACACTACTATTCCTTACAATTTTAGGTTAATTAAGCTACATGTAGATATGGAAATTAATATTTGAACTTCATTTTAACAACTCAAAWTTGATTTTGCAGAAATACTTTCACAATTGAATAATCTACTTGAAATGCCAAGAGAMGACCGTTAGTTACATACTTGTTTATATTTAATACACACAAGATTATTTGGAAGTCTACARGTTACCTTCCTAACAAAAAATTGCTGTGAGTTAATAATAATGAACTGTACTGGGTTTAGACCTACAATCCTGGCTTATATGCTAGTTGTTAGTGGTGGAACTTCTATTGTATTTTATTAATGACAGTGTTCTGTGTTCAATGGGTGAAGATTCTGCAGGGTAGGATCTTACACTTTCAAAGACTGAATAATTAAATGTCAAGTAAGCCTGCAAACCACTGATGGCAAGCAGTAATATTGTGATCTCACACTTATTAACAAGAAATAACCTTTCTATTATTTACAGAAGGTAGAGTATATAAATCAGGTACGTACCAAGCACTGTTGTGCTAATACACTGATCAGGTTTAGACAATGAGCTTCAGTTTTGTACTGTTTAGAAGTTCTAATGTCAGTTTTCAGTTCAAGATTAATGGGACAGTTTGACATTCACTTTTTGTAGTACTAGCAAAATACTGTGATTTTGAATTAGACATTAATTCAAATGGAAATACTATGTTTTGACACCATAGTGCCCTTCTTATGAGCTCTATTTTACTTTAATCTCCTGCTTGGCCTTATATTTAAATCCCTATGCAACTGATGTTTTGTATCTCTGTTTTTAAAATTAGATAATATACCTAAATGATCCCCTTGTAAACCACTTGTTGCTCTTTCCTGGTACAGGATTTTAAGCTCTGTATACTGTGATCCTTTATTTTACTATGCCAGTTCCAAATAATAATCTGCCTTGGTTTAGAAACATTTTTTGTTATTTGGAAGAAGATAGAGTTCTTTAAATAAATGAATGAGTTAGGTCTAGATAGAAAACTTACTAACACTTTTATATTATACAAACACCCTCAAGTAAGTGGTTGGTTTCCTTTTCTTGCCCAATTGTTTTATTTTGTCCAGGTCATTTAAAAGTTGAGCATAAAGCTGCATTGTTTTCTGGCATGTTGGCCTTAGTATTGTGCCTAATCTACCATCGGTTGTTTCTCTCCCCTCACAGCCACAATCTACATTATGTAAATTATCTTATTCTTAACAAAGGTTCTTTTAAAATTAGTAATATTTTGATGCTTTGAATGTTCATTAAAAAAAAAAAAAAAAAAGAAACTAAACACAATGCATTTTGAGGTGAATTTTAAATAAATCAAGTTGTTCAGTTTTGATGTGTAAACTCTGTCCTGTGAAGCAGCAAGCAGATGTCAGTGTATCTGGGAAGGTGCTTGGATACCAACCACACTCTATCAGAATAAGATTACTTCTTAGTACCTCTTAAAAAGCAAATGTACAGCTAGAACAATTTTCAAAAGAAATCTCTGATTTAAAACCCTGCACCAAGAAGCCAAATGATGTGAATTCCCAGTYCTCTGGAAGCCAGGAGCAGTGATGTGCCTGAGAGAATCTGTCTCCTAGGTTGGCCTCCCTTGCTGAGCTAGTGATAGAAAGTGGGTTTGCTCCAGGTTTGCTGATTGTTATTATGATTGAGAATCCACTCTGAATTTCTAGGCTTTTTCCCTTTCTTTTGTTAAGGAAAACAGAAGTTTCCACGCTGTAAACACAGTGTATTGCTTTCTAAGTAACAGTCTACAATTCCTCTCTAATTAGATTTCTAAGCAGTTTTTCCCCCTGTATTCCAGTAATACATTTTCCCTACTTACATGTTGTCCTCGGTATGTTCAGAATCAGAGGCATGATACTAACTTTTGGTGATACACCTCCGTGTGAAGCTGCAGGGGCTTCATTGTGCAGACCTGTCTGAGCTCTTGGATGATCTAAGGATGTGAATATTAAATTGAAAATGTGAATCCTAAAGTTGTAGGCAGTAGAAATCAAGCTGAACTGATATTAGCCTTGTCACTTCCAATTGCTAGCTTTGCAGGGACACTCTAGTTGGAGGGAAGCTGGTGGAAGCTCCAGTAATACTGGTGCGGAAGTAGTTTGTCAGTGCAGCTTGTCAAATGTTCTTTTTTTCAAACAGGTAAGTTCTTTCTTGTTTCAYTAAAACCATGTGTTGCCAGTTGCAGATACAGTTTCCATTGCTGTGTGTACAAACACAATATACTACAAATRTGTGTGCAATATGTCTTTTACAAACACACAACATCTTGCTCTTAAAAATCAAAAGAAAACTTAGTGCCTTGAGCACTAAGATTGACTTGGAGGAGATTTGGTATCACTCATGAGGTGATCTGAACATTTCATTGTCCAGTAAGTACCAATGGCCACACTTTCACACACTGTGACAATCACTATTACCTCATAAATTGCAGGTGCAAACACAGCTGCTCTGCTCTGCTAAAGGTTTGTAATGTGACGTTGAAAAAGGYGAAAATGTGATCATTAGTCTTTTTTCTTTACTGAGAATCTTGTTTATGTAAAAAAAATTATAACAATCCATCCATGTATGACAGTTGTGACATAGCGCCACACTTAGGGAGTGCAGACAAATTACAGTATAGCTGTTTTAAGGAATTTAGAATTTATTGCTCCTTGAAGGTAATTAGGGAGTGATGGGCAGCCCTATAACTTTCACAATGCACTGAAAGCCAAGCAAGATTTTTATCACCCTGAAGTTTAACTTTAGCTATTACTGACTGCAGAAATAAAGTCTTATGTGTGTGTATGTATATAATAGTCTTGCAAAAGTACTTTGGAAACTTAGCAGCCCTGGACAGAGCTTCCATTACCTCCTTAGCTATATAGAGGTTTGTGTCATGAAAAGTGAATGGACATTTATTTGCTCAAGTAGAAGGTATTTCCATACAATATCAGCATGGAATTTGGTCAGCAATAATGTCACTTCATCTGTTGAAATATTTCACACCTGTRGCTGTTAAGAAGCTCAACACTATCCACAGGTAAACTTAAATTTGGAGATTACTCCATATTTCCTGCATCTGCTCTTGGTCTCTGGGTATTGCATGAAACTCCTTCTTGAAGRTTCATTTCTTGTTGTTTTATTACTCGGGAATACTAATGTGGACCAGGACCACAAAACAAAGGCGCTTGTTTAGCAATTACTGTAATAAGTGTTCCACAGAAAKATTGTTTTGATTGGGTGTAGATGAACCAAATTCCAAACAATGAGGTTTTTGGCTTTTTGCCTTAACTGAACAAGAATTCAGCTCTCAACCTGACAAGGTACAGAGTGGGATAAAAAGAAAAGGYATTGAAAGGGTTTTGAACAATGTCTTTGACATTTTAAATTTTCCAGTAGATGTTTTATGGTTCAGTAGCCCTGGTGTTAATTTTCAGTACCAAAAGTGGGAGGAGAGCAGATATTGGATGCATGACCAATTAAAACGCTTTTTCCATCCCATTAGATAAACAGACTTTGACTGTTCTGGGGCCACTGGTTTTCTTTCTGGRTGGTCATTAAAAATTTCCATGTTTTATTTGTTTTATTTATTTGCTTCATTTTTTTATAAGAAACAGGTTAGCTGAAGTGTACAGTTGTGTRAACTGCCGTGCACACACACAGAATATTTTACTTCAATATGGTAAAATGGAATAGAAAAAAAAAATCCTGTACAATTTAGAACATAAAATACCAGGTTGGTAAAATGGAGACCTCTAAGTTTTCCTGCAATTATAAAACCAGCACTTGTAGTAATCATCATGATTTGTTCTTGAAAATTCTCTCAGGATCTCTCATTGCCAGGCCTTTTTCCTGACAAGTTACATCTGCAGTGAAACAAAAATAAAATGTTTATCACATTGATTTTGAGAAAGGCCAGTCCTAATAAGATTTTAATAAATGATGTTTGAGGTCCTGGGTTTTTTTCTGTGCATATGGGGCTTGCACAGGGTACCAAGACAGCTTGATTGTTTTAGTYAGAAGGCCAGAAAAGGAGGAAAATACAACTTTGCCTAGTTTTCCCTGAATTCCTACCAGACTTTAAAATATGTAAGTTTTCATATATTTATGCTCTTTCCAGGGAATATTCTTTAGAGGAAGGAATCACTGCTTGCTTCTGTGCATTTGTGCTAGTATTTACACRCTTGTAAACTATGCAGACTAGCTGAAATGTTTGGGKTTTTTTTCTTTCCACTACAAGTCAGGGTAAAGGATGCAGACCTGGGAGATTTGGAAATGCCTAAGACTGGCCTGCCGGTGTACCTCAATTAGAGCCTGGAGTTAATTGCATCAAAACAGTGATTCCGCCCTCTGATGAGGTGATCTTCATAGAAATACCTATAAATCACAGTGTGCATATTTAATTATTTTTAAAAATTATTCATAATTGAGACCCAAATGTTGGAAACAAATGGTGTTTAGAGTTAAACTCCCTAATCTCCAGTTAGGCATAGAGCTGCATTTGAAAAGGCATTATGTGTAACAGGGTTCAAATTCCCCAGGCACACACATTCCATTTATGGTATTTTGAAGAGCAGAATTTAGTATTCAAGGCACCACTGTCCTCTTTAAGTTAGTGAAAGTTCCAAGAACTTTTTCAAAATCTAATTTCTACTCAATTATGTAAATATAAGTTTAGGAACAACATTCTGAAACTACTTCTTGTGTTTTAACTATATTTTTTCCTTCATAAATAAAAGAAGYGAYGATTCTTAAGACCTTTGTGCCTTTMGSTCTACTCACTAAGTAAGAGGAAGTRCAAAATAGATTTGKCCCTTGATCATTTTAAAAAGAAGAAAAAAAGGAGTCACCCAGAACCAGGATTTAATCTCTGATCCCCTCATACACCATGTGGTGCAGCTGTCCCTGATTCCAGTGCTCATCTTACGAGTGGGACACAAATCCTGTGGCCAGTACCAGRGAAACACCAACAAGCTCTGAAAAAGTGGTTTGCTTAAAAACAATTTTATAAAGAGTTGAATCAAAAATTTTGTTTTGGAGAGAGTTGGGAGGGGCTTGCTTCTTCCGTGTAAAATGAATGGGATAAAATTTGGGATTCTGATGCAAGTATATGSAGTACTACCGTTAATGAGCTGTGAATTCTGCTGTTCACCCCCAGTTTTTTGTAATGGTATCTGTGTTCTGTATTTTTTGTGGAGCATTTGGTGTACCAGGATAAGGGCCGTCTTTAAAGCATGGGACCAAGGATCAGAAAATGTTGGTTCCCACCAACATTTTAAGCTAAGAGATAAATTTCCAACGGATAGTTCTCAGATCTTGAGATTTTCCTATAGTAGAGTATAAGGATGGAGATTTGAAATTGAGCAACCAGTTATTGTTCTATAAATGGGATGCTACTCTGCTTTAMAAGCRAAAAAAMCAAACCAAACAAACAATTCTTAAATTATCAGTTCTGCTCACACAATATGTCAGACTTTTCTCCTGGTAGTTTTTATCTCTCTTGCATCATAATGATCTGAATAAATGCTGTTGATTTTTCTCCAGGACACTTAGTTCTTTGGTGAAGTCCTGCTTTGATTTCCTGTGTCTTTCTGGCATAATTTTTCCCCAACCATTCTCTTTAATTAAAGGAGGGTTGAAAACCAATTACTTTTATAACAGCTGCTCTGTTTTTTGTGAGTGAGCGGGAGGGTTTTTTAACGTAGCAAATCTCTGTTGTTMTTCAGAATAATCACTACTGCAGAAAGGAATTCAGACGATGTATACAAACCAGTAACTCAAAAGCAGTGCCTATAGGATGATACAAAAGGCATATTCATGTCTAAAACCAAGAGCTCAGGAAATACATGTGGCACAAAGCAATCACAGTCTGCAGCACACATGAGCCCACCATTTTTGCAATAAAAACTGTGTTGGAAGCCCCTGTGTGTCCTATTTATTCTGATACTACAGTTACAGGAAAGTAGGTATTTGTCAATGTTAAGTGTCAAAATGTTTTTCAGTCTTTCATGAGTATTTATGTATCTAAACTATGGGGGAAATTGGCCCAGATCACAACTGAGGAGAAACAAAGCAGCATAAGAAAGGCAAAAAACCATGAAAATCAAATTAAGATGCTCTGGCAGAGGCATCAATGTATGTAATTTGGGTGTAGAGACAGAGAGATACCTGTGTGCATGTGGAATCCTACTAGAACTGTTACTTTAAGGGATAAAACTGCATATGTCGATAAAAAAAAAAAAACCTCTTTTTCAGATTTATCCYTATCTCTCACTGAAGGTTTATATCCAACTTCTTAAAATCCCTTTTTGCTCTAAGAATAACAGCAGCAGGAGGAAGTCTCAATGATCTCAAAGATCTTTTCCAGCCTCGTTAATTCCGTGATTCTCTAAGTCAGGTGGCTTTACTGCAGTGCCAATAGATGGAAATTAGTGTTCCTTGCYCTGTCTCCCTCTGGCTGCAGTGCTGTAAGGTGAAGAGTGAACTCCWTGAAAGGAAACAGGGCCAGGGCAGAACCTGCTTGCTGAGAGAGAGGAGAACCTGGAGTTCTGAATAGGGAAGGTTCTGTGTGTGTAATAAAGGGTTTGTGTGTTATTTTTTTATATAAAAATACATTTTACATATTGAAAAAATATTTATTTTTGCCTTTTGGTCAAGTCTTTTCAGTTGTGACAGCAAAGAACTAGAATCTAAAAGCATTTTGTTCAATCTGGGTTTTTTTTCTGTGGGAGTGTTGCTTGTTACAGAATCTCCATTGTCCATTCTTCAAGGATTTWTGTAATGAGTATCAGCAGTTGAGTCCATATGGAGTCAGTTTTTTGCATGAGTAAATTTTRTTGATCAAAGGGCTTATTTTAAACTGGACACAAGCAGAGTCTGATATGCTATGTGCAAGCCATGTGGCTGTTACCAAATATTCACTGGTTTGTGGCTGTGCATATTTGAAAAACTTTTGGTCTTCACAYGTCACTATTTTTGTAGTCTACTTTTTGAAGGTAGACACACAGCAGGCTTACAAATGTTCACTGTTTAAGCACTGCAGATGAAGTCAGTGCTGTTTATTTTCTATGAAACATTAATTTTACCAGGATGGTTACACTCTAATTTGAACTATCTCAACTTTACCTTCATGGTACTCAAAATTTAAAGAGCACATAGATAAAATTTAACCACCTACACGTGGTAACCTCTAAAATGTTTCCATTGCATTAAGGAATCTACTGAAATTAATGTGTAGTATTATTTGCATATGTTGACTTTTTTGTGGAGGTTGGGGTTTTTTATAACGAAAATCATGTTATGATGAAGCTGAGGACAGTGAGCTCTGCAGAGGATTTTTGGATTTTTTTTTTGGTGCTTTTGGTTTTGGTTCTTTTTGTTAACAGATGTGGCATGATTTTGATGGCTTCTCTGACTGCTGATCCTCTGTGAGTGTGTGTGTGCATATCTCCTCCTTCCTGCAGCACTGCTAATCTGAGGCTGGAAGAAAAGTGACAGCGACAGAAGTGGYGACTTTTAAATAAGTCTAATTGTATTTACTTTTGATGGGATAGTCCAGCTCAACATGAGCCTTGT
>NW_026623497.1:642481-675238 GCF_030028575.1 Malurus melanocephalus | reverse complement strand
CCCAAAAGATCTGAATACAGACCAAGTTCTCATCCCTCTCTTACCTTCTTGAATCAAAATGAGTGGCATATATCTGATGGATTAACAACTCCATTTCATTCATTTCCCAAACTTTGGGAGGATTTACAGTGTTGATACATGTGCAGCAATGCCTATTAGCATAATTGCTGCACAGCTAATCRTATCATTTAGAATTGCTCTTACTTGTGGTGTTTCAATTTCTTGTTTAACAYGGAGCCATCTAAAGAATATTAATTAAAGTTATGATTGCACAACTAAGCAACAAAATTGAAAGACATGTTGCCCAAGAGATTTGACAAAAACCTGTAATTAAACTGTTCTTTACTAACTTCATAAGCATGTTAATAATTASTTGAATACTGGCTGAAGGGGGATTTCTTGCTTTACTGTGTATTTGTCCCTMTGTTGGTTTTCAGCACATTAGTAACTTCTGTCATGAGTTTCTTTATGTCACTGGTTGCTTTCAATTTAAGGTTTTCATATTTGGGCCCTGTATGGACTGTTTTAATTTTGTGCATTCATGAACATCTTCATGTAAACTTGGAAAGTTCTCTTTACTGTTCTGTTTGTTTTTTTGGGGGGGAGGTGGTTTGGTTTGGTGATTGTTGTTGGGTGGAGTTTTGTTTGGTTTTGGGTATTTGGGTTTTGGTTTTGGTTTTTTTTGCATAGTCTTCTCTCCTGACAGGACTTCAGAAAATTCAGAAAGAAATTTAGAGACTTTTGTCTTTTAATTTAGGCAAGAGATTTTTTTTCAACTATTTTGCCTGTTGAAGTAAAGATGAATGGTATCATGTCAGTCTTTCTGATACCAGGCACTCAAATATCTCAACTACTCACCCCCTGGCATGGTGCTGCTTTACTTTGCTGGATGGCCAAGGATCAAGGATATTTGGATGGAGGTTGTGTTTTTTCCCTTCTCTCTCAAACCAGATCTTACCTGTCAATTTTAGTCTGATTATAAGAGATGGTGTCAAAGGTGCTGAAACACCCTTCACCTTTCTTCCCAAATATCTGACTTCTTCCCAAAGGCCTTCTAGCCAATTTTTCTTTCCCAGTGATCCTCAACTTGTGGTTTCATTTGTGTGCTTTGCAGGGGAGRCAAAAGGAAGAAAAATGGGAAAGGTGGGAGTGTAGCTCCTTTCCCATCCTGACCTACACCCCTCCCCACATGGAGGGCACTGCATTATCTGGAGCAGGTCCAGGAGAGGGGTCAGGACCTGAGGCACAGCAGGTGGACACAAGACTATGCCGGAAGAGTACACGTGGATAAATCAACACAATCAAGTAGAATATACTGCTGCATGTATTTGAAAGTTAAAGCTGTCTCCTTCAATGGAGAGAAAARCATTTAGCAAAGCTCAGGGACTGGGTTTTCATCTGTGATAAGATATGACAACAAAGAGTGGGAAAATATGTCAGTAAATTTGTGATTAGTTGAGAAATCCAACTGTACAAAAATCAAATTTTTCTGGGAATTTATTCTTCTAAGTAGTTTTGGCAGAAAGAAAGTGACACAATCTTTTGGAAATGTCAAAGCTAGTAATTTTAACTTCAAAAAAATATTAAAGTATGTCTGTAATAAAAGATAATGGAATGAAGGTTGTAATAATCATCATGGAGATGGTCTCTGTTTAGCTGCCACATTACAATGGTTTCTTGGGTTGTGGAAGATACAGCCACATCTACACTGACAGCACTTGCTGGAATACCTACCCGTGTGACAAAACTGCAGATGTTTAGAGCAATTCRGGTGATGTGGAGAATCTGGCTGTCAATATTGAAAGCAGTCAGGAGACTTTTGCCTCTGACTAGCTCAGGTCTGGCACCTTGGACAGTCTGTTAGCATCTGTGCAATAGCAGTGCTCCTAAGTAGACTTTGTGGTTCAGTTTCACCCTATTTCGGGCACTCCAGGGTTGAGATGGATGCTCTGGTAGGTAGCACYTGGCAGGTGTACCCACCCTGTGAGTGAAGGCAGTGCAGGTGTAGCTCTGCTCAATCACATCCAAAAAGCAGGAGCACTGCTGGGAGCACACACAGGTGGTTGCAAAACTGTACTTCTGTACCTAAAAACTTGGTCTGGCTCCGTCAGCCTGATCGAATGAGGGCAGGGGACTCGGGAGAGTGGCTCGGTGACATCCTTCTTTGTTAATGTTCAAGTCCCTCTCCCCAGAACTCACAGAGGGTTGAGGAAGCTATGCAGCAGCCTGAAGCTGCCTGATCAGTGATTGTACAGCACCATTGCCTTCACCCGCTTCAATCACACACCGCCACCGCTCCCACCTGCAGGTGCCGGGAGGCTGCGGCCAGAGCATGGCTTCACCTCCTCGGGTGATTCCTGAGCTTTCCTGGAGAGCTGTGAAGATGGCGAAGGGCCCTGAGGGGAAGCCRTGTGAGGAGTGGCAGAGGTCACTTGGTCTGTTYAGCTCGGAGAYTGAGGGGAGACCTCATCGCAGTTACARGTGCCTCATGAGCAAGAGGAGAGGCAAGCACTGATCTCTGTGGTGACAGTGACAGGACCCGAGGGAATGGCCTAAAATTGCGTTGGAGAGGTTTAGRTTGGATATCACGAAAAAATACTTCGCCCAGAAGGTGACTGGGCCATTGAAGAGGCTCCCCAGGGAAGCGGTGACAGCACCAGCCTGCCAGAGCTCAAGTGTTGGGAAAATGCCCTCAGGCACACGGTGTGACTCCTGGGGACGCCCTGTGCAGGGCCAGGAGCTGGACTCGATSATCTTTGCGGGTCCCTTCCAACTSAGGATAYGCCGCGATCCYACACAGGAYACGAMACCTSATCGCTGCCTAGACTCGAACCGCGCGRGTGACCGATCTCCATGCACGGCCCGAAGTCACAGAGGGCAGCACTCCGCAGTTACAGAGACGGTTTCCGCTGCCCGCCCGCCCTCAGCAGTCCCTCAGGCTCGACGGGATCCCGGTGTATCCCAGGTGGGATCCCGGCGGATCCCAGGGCGCCCCTTCCCGGGCTCCCCGCGCGCGCACCGCCCGGGCCCCTCAACGCCCCCAGTGGCGGCGGCGCGCGCCGCTCGCTCTGCGCCGTCCCCGCCGCGCGAGGTGGGTGTGGGGGGGGGGAAGTCTCGCGAGCGCGGGCTCGCGGCGCGGCTCGCGCGCTGGTTGGCGGCTCCCGCCGGGACGGGCCGGGCCTCGCTCCCTCCGCCGGCCGCGCTCCCTCCGGGAACCGGGATCCGCAGGCCACCGCCKCCTCCTCCTCCTCCTCCGCCGCCGGGATCCCGGCTGCCGCCCGCCCCTGCCCGCAGCGCGCAGCCCGCCGGACACGAGCCCGAGCCTCGGCGGAGCGCCGTCTCCTCGCGGCGGGGATCATGTCCGCCGGGCAGCCGCCGCCGCAGCCGGACGAGCCGCCCGCGCCGCCGCTGCCGCCGGGCGCCAACACCGGCGAGGCCGCGGGGACGGGGCCGCTCTGCGCCGCCGGCCTGGCCGGGGGCGACATCAAGATGGAGGTGAGTCGGCTTGGCCCGGCGGGGCCTCCCCCGCTCCCCCGGCGGCAGGTGGGACACCCCGGGCCGCGTGGGGCCGCGGGAGACAATGGAGGAGCGGCCGTGGGGCCGCACCTGGCAAAGCCGGGCCGCGCTTCGGCCCCGCCGCCCTCCTTTCTGCCCTCCCTCCCGCCGGCAGCGCTGCCCGGTGGGGTGGGGGTGTCTGGGGGAGCGGGGGTCCCATCTCTCCGTGGCCGCTCCCCGCCGCRCAGGGGGCCCGGGAGTCGCGCTCTTGCTGCCACCGGGACACGGGGAAGGCGGCGCTGCGGCCGGGTCACGCCGCTTGTTTGTTTTCCGAGCGGGGCGGCGGGAACCCCCCGCGCACCCGCAGGCTTTCCCACCGCTCCTGCGTTCCCGAGACCCTGCCCAGGCTTTGCGCTTCCTGCTCCAGCCGCGAGCCAGCCCGGCTGCTAAAAAAAAAGCACGGGCGATGTTTGTCTGCTGAAGTGCTTCAAAACTTTTTTTTTTTTTTTTTTTTGATGGGGTGGGGAGGAAGATGATGTGAGGGTTGTTGGAGGGGTTGTTTTGGCAACAGGTGCGTATATCCCAGAATTTTCAAGGGGTTGGAAGTGATTGCCTGGAGATGCTAATTCTATCGCAGCATTGTTTCTTTAATGATAGCAGGAAACTGGTCGGTCCTGCTTTCAGCGCTGGGTGTTTTGTAGTCTGAGTCACGCTGGGCTGTCCAACCTACTTGATCTAAATAAATTTGCAAATGCCATGTTTTTCGGATGAACAAGTAGCCAAAGCACTGTGGGAAATAAATCCTGCTCSAACCTGCAGAAATAGGGCAATTCCGGTCTGGAGTTTAGCGTGTGGAGGCTGAGAAACGCGTGCTCTCGAGGCGCCCGTGTGCGAACGCTCTCTGCGCTGCCAAGTCAGTTCYTTTTTTACCTTGGGAAGGGATTTCCTGGCGTACAGTAAAGTTKAAGTTGAAATGCCTTCTTGATAGTCGTGAGCATCTGAAAGCCTGCTTTCTCTGGTCTCCAGCTAAATTGCAGGGTTTTGTCATCTGTGCAGCAGATGATGAGCTCGGATGACTGTGCCGCTCTGCTCTGTGCTTTCCAGTTTAGGCGTTGGGGGAGAAAGGGGAATTTCGAACAGAAGTTCCAACGGTCCTCTGCTTGTGCTTGCTGGGTGTTGGCTCAGTCCAGTGAGGGATGAGTAAGAGGATTTAGTTATGACTTCAGAAGAGCTTTAGCCATAACTTCTTRTGTTCAATTCATTATATTTTGGCTAGGAAATGAAACATTTGTGTTAGGATTTTTGTCTTTCCTCACCTGCCAGAGGTTTGTGAGGAAATATCCACCCACAAGCATCCCGTTTCTTGCCAGCCTTTGTTTCATTTGTTTCTTACTTTTYCTGTTCCTTTGTTCTATATGGGCCAGTAAAGATTGAATTTATCTCAATTCTTACTTGGCTCAATTAAACAGATGGTTTAATTGACCAACACAATCAACACTTGAAAGCATCTAATTTGTTTAATTTTCTCACCCTTTCAAGAGTTATTTTGTAATATGTTACCTTAGCATTGTTTATCAGGGTAGGATTATCTCACTGCTTTTAGTTTTAACAACATAAGATGTAAATGCATATGGGAGGGGATGTGGAAAGGGTTAACCTAATAATAGGTGAGACAAGGATAAAACAGCCCTGATCTGAAAGAGTAGTTGAAGACAGTGTGTTAAGGATTTTGGCAGGAAGGGGATAAGAGAGGCCTGCCCCCTCCCAGCCTACCAGTTTTTCTGTTGTCAGTAGTACYGTGGGTGATAAACATAATTTGATTTAGTAATCGGGGAAAAATATAGTTTGCTAAATTCTTCCTCAGCTTTCAGGGCAAAATGGCAGTTTGGGTTCTTGTTTAGATTAGTTTCTTTAATACAGAATGATGGCGGATTGGGATAATGTGGCAGAAGGAAAAAAAAAAATCTTGGAATTGCCCTTGCTTCAGGCCTGGAGCTGGTGCTTTCACAGTCCTCCCCAAAGCCAGCTTCAGGGGGKTTGGCTCAGCACCCTAGAAGTGGCATGCTGAGCTCCTGGACAACAGCTGTCTCCCTCATTCACGTTGATGTGATGCTTTAATGATGAAGCTAAATCGGATTACWGAGACCCAGCTCTGTCCCTCACCCTGTGGCAGGGATCTTTGATCCATCTCCAGGTAATTGTGTAGGGAATAATAGAAAACTGACTACTATCTATCCCCATCAGGTGCCGCAGCCASCTTTTGGTACTTTGACATAATGTGAAACAAGCTTATTCTCCTTTACATGGGTATCTTCTCTTTTTCAGAAATAWTTATTTTAAATTCTTTTTCATCTCAGGAGTCTTTTGATGATGCATCACTGGCGAAACAAAAAGAAATCCAGGAAACAGATCCTACATATGAAGAGAAAATGGTATGTAATGTTTGGGACTGTATAGCAATTCAGTACTTATACACTTGTTTGAAATAGACCTGAGTTTTCTGTTTGYTTGAAATACCTTAAAAGGATTTATATAGTTTTGTCTAGGTATTAAATTAAGTAACTTGAAACAAAAAAAGCCAGAAATGTTCTTGGGACCCTTCTCATTTCCAGCATTCAAAGCTATCTGTAGAGCAGCCCATCCTGTAGGTAAGTGACTTTATGAAGAGTTGGGCATTCAACTTCTCAGTTAGAAATGGATAGATTCTCTAGGAATCTCTTTGTGAAGCTTTAGTGAGAGTCCTCAGAATTTTGAAAATGGGTGGTGATTCTGTGYTTCACAGGTTGGAAAGGAGAAAATTTCCTATTTTCCTTATATTTTATGTTTTATAATATAGGRTCTTCTTAGTTTTTATAATGTAAGAGATGGAGTTGCCCGTTCCTTGCCATCCCATCACACTTTCTTTCTTTGTTCCTCCCTGTTTGCCTTTCTTCCTGTTTGTAATTCCAGTGTCTGTGACTCCATGTGGAATTTCTTCATAGGAAAGTGAAACTGATTATTAYAATTTACTGCTTCCTGTGTTATTTCTTCTTGCCACTGAAAATAACTCAGTCATCTTCTGCAAATTTCTTTGTGCTACTTTCTGGCAAACTGAAAGAAGTGAACTTGGAATTGTCTCCTTTATTCTCTAGACAGACRCAATAACAAGGGCAATTGTATTTTACAGGTGCACTGAAAAAGAAAATGGGAAAAGTGTCTCTGCTGRTAGAAGGATAGCTCAGGATAGCAGAGTACAGCCTGTTCTTTTCTGTGCCCTGTCTAGACACAGATAATGTTGGTTAGTCCTTTGAAAGAACATCCTTAAGTGCAGTGAAAGCAAGTGTGGGAATGTTTGTGCAGGGCCAAAACTTGCAGAAGAGGCCTCACTAAAATTTTGGAACAAGGAACCATTCTGCAATGCAGTCTGTATCTCTTCTACTTCTCTTTTGTACAGTTCTTGTAAAACAAGAACTTAAAAATAAGGGTCAACCATTTGGATAGTGGTAGATCTTACCTAGTTTAAACYTCAGAAACTGTTACAAAGTAAACAAACAAAACCTACGAAGAATAGACAAGAAAACTTAAATTTAGTGGATGTGGATTGCAGCTGTGTCATTCARGCTTAAAATATAGAGTGAGTCTGAGTCCTCTATGGTACACTGAGATCTCTTTTGTGATCTCTTTATTCTCTAACACTTTGTGTTCCTGTCTCTTACATAGTGCAGGATCTCCTCTAAGGTGGGGAATACTCACAGAGCTGCCACTGTTCTTGGAGAAGTCTGGAACATAGGTTCCTTTTTACTAACAAAACTGACTTCCTGTAGCTGTGCTGCAAGTTGCYAAGGTACCAGGTTATGTTGTGGCAGCTGGCACAATGTTGGAGTGGTTACTGTTAGCCTTGCAGCTGTTTTGGGTTTGTTTGTTCAGAGTTGGTGTGGCCTTGGCAAGGTGTGTGGATTCTAAATGRAACCTGTCTCAAAGAAGCTGAACCTTTCAGATACTAATATTGGCTGCTGTAATCTTTTTTGCACAGCAGAAGCAGTACCTCCTATCAAARGGGGCAGCCTGGTGAGTTAGGCTGAGTGTATCTAAGGTCTYTCCTACTGAARTARAKGTTCTGGCTTGTAGCTATGAGYTGCTCTGCCCTCACTGCCCCCTTTGATGYCAGCTCTGTTTCTTATCTGACAGSCCAGGGARGTGCTATCTYAYTGAGCAGGCAGGGCACCAATGAARTAGAGAGYAGTTGTTGCCAATKTGRTGAGAGATGAATGAGTAAAATAAARAATCCAGTGTGTGATGGATGGGGGGAAATTTCTGGGAGTGGTACTATCATTTTTGATAGGAGAAAGTTGTTAAGGAGATTCTGGCCTATCCGGTGAGACTTGTGCAGTCTTTGTGCCCAAGTTGGATTTCAGTCTTGGCACGGGTCTGTTGTGCAGCTTTGATCTTGCTGTGTAGCAAAGATGAGCCTTGGCTTCAAAAAAGAGTATTGAATCTGTCAATAGCAGGTATAWTGATGTTAATCATCTCCTCTTTTGTGTTGTAGTGGCGTGTATGAAGTAATGTGAATCTATATTTAAAAAGTATTTCTTTGCTTTTTCTTCTGAATGAATACATTCTGGAATGTCTCACACTTGTTCCATTTAATTTTCCCTTGTCACCAGCAAACAGACAGAGCAAACAGATTTGAGTATCTGTTGAAGCAGACTGAGCTCTTTGCTCACTTTATTCAGCCTGCTGCTCAGAAAACTCCAACTTCACCTTTAAAAATGAAACCTGGACGTCCACGAATAAAAAAGGATGAGAAACAGAATTTACTGTCGGCTGGCGAGTGAGTGATGACACATAGGCCAACTTATACTATAATTAAGATTTTACTGTACTTTAGAAGTGGAAGTTCAACTTGCTACGCTTTTGTCCTGTGTCAGTGCTTGTGCCTTTTTTGTTCAACTGCCCAACTATAAGTTGAGGATTGTTTAAGAATTCTAGGAGTTACAAGATGTTTTGTGTTGATGCTAAGGCTTTCCAGTGTGAAGAAAAGCAGGGGCAGGAAAGTAAAGCAGTCATGGCTCTAAATGATAAGAACTTACAAAGGGCATCAATGTGCAACATCCTGCAGGCAATTTGAAAATGTTAAGTTTGGAAATTTGGATTGCCTTCATTGCAGCTTATATGGCTGCAGTGTTTGGCAGGTGCAGCAGAACTTAAATGCAGTGTTGATTCCTGTCTTGTAGTTAAAGGCCRGTACTGATGCACCCATTGATCCCTTTCCTGTCACTTTGTGCTGGTATTTGAGCCTGCTGAACATGACTTCTAATGAATAATCTTGCTAGAGACTTCTTTGGGTGTTTGCGTTCTGTATTGCARTGACATTAGATTTTATTTCACAGCAACTTGGTGTCAGTTTATCCAGAAACTTACYACTTTCTTGGACTTTTCCAGCTATCGGCACCGTAGAACAGAGCAGGAAGAGGATGAGGAACTGTTAACAGAAAGCTCCAAGACAACGAATGTCTGCACTCGATTTGAAGAATCTCCATCGTGTATGTTTCCTTTTTTTTTCCCCCTGTTCTTTTTCTTAAAAATGTTTAAAATGTACTTGATTTTTGTCCTCCCTAAGAATAATTAATTAATTTGGGGGGACAAGAGAGGAGGGAAAAAATCCAGCACCGATCTAATGGAACAAAATATATTATTGAGGAATTGCTTATTTTCAGTCAGTCTGAAAAGATGGTCCAGTGAATCTTTTCCCTTAGAAATCCAGTAGCTATATTTCAGTTACTAGGAAAGCTTTTAAGTCTGTTGTCTTATCATTTTTATATATGTAACCTATATTCTGTTATAATTTAAAATACCTAWTAGCTTCCAGTTCATTTAATGGATTTCAGTATTCTTTTGTTTTGATGTTTGACTGTGTTCTGGTTTGGAGAGTGGTGACAGTTGAATTTCTATGTGCTTTGAGTTCTTGCAGAAAACAAAGCTGTTGCAGCAGCTTGCAGAAACAAAATTAACATGTTGTTGTCTCCAGTTTCCATTGTCCTTGAATTTATTACATGAATATATTACTTGGATTTGTTCTGTAGTTTTTGTAATCACTATCAATTAGCAGCCAACGGGTGGTGAAATTATTTCCTAAATTTTTGTGTATTTATTACTTTATTCATTGATGTCTTTCAGATGTGAAGTGGGGAAAGCTGCGTGATTACCAGATCCGAGGATTGAACTGGCTCATTTCTCTGTATGAAAATGGCATCAATGGCATCTTGGCAGATGAAATGGTATGCACAGAGCCTGTGTTTAGATCACTTGAGAACGCATAAATACAATGCCATTTTAGTCCAGCTATGTGTATATAAAGGAGTTACAATAACACAAAATGCAATRTAAAATTTGGCAGATACTATTTTTTAGTATGTTTAAAGTAAGTCATTTTAAAAGTATCRAAGTTACTTTAAATAAATTGTGCAGACAGGTTTTAAAAAGAGGCATATGGTACGGGAATCTTATCAACGTTTAGGAGCATGAAGTTGGTGGAGGGGCGTTGTTCCACAGAATGACATCCTTGGCTTTCTTTCTCTCCAAATTGCAGGTGKTTTGTTATGGTACTGTCAAGCTGCCCTTGTGAGGAGAGTGTCATATATGAAAAGAGCAACAAATGTGGRAAACACTTCCTGTTGTTAGGGCCACATGTAGATACCAGGATATGTGTGTCCTGTATGGGCTTATCTCCACAGAAGAGCTACAACAGTGGGAATTTTCTGGGAAAAATGGTACAAAGATAGATGTAGCTAGAGAGCTGTGTTGAAATTCGTCATACAACATGACAATGGGCATTTCAGTCAGCGCTGGCCATAGCAGCTTTTACTTCTGTTTTTATTCTTTTGCCTCCCCCTCGAAAGGGAAGAGGCAGAAGAAATTGCAGTAGTTTCACAGGCAGATATTTCTGCCCCCTTAAAAGTTTCAGTTTATCTCTTTTTGATACAGAGTAGATAAGAAAAAATAAAAATCTAAAACCTAATTATTTCAGTATGTTGCATTTCCCATATCTTGTACTTTCTGTGTAATAAAACTTCTTCAAGCTAAGTTAGAGGTATGTGAGTTTAAATTATTGTTTAGTAAATTGATTAATTTTTAAATACATCTGGGATTTTCTTGAACGTGCATTCTTATGAATAAAGGGAGGTTTTTATTGCTCAATGCAGTTCTAAGTGGAGCAGGCTTGTTTTAAACAAGCTGGGAAGCTTTTTGAGTCCTTGGATTTGTGGTATTCCAAAATCCATYTTGTGTTGAAGAGATTAAGTATTTTTATTAAATATTTTTTGTTTATTCTTAATATTGATGCTTTTGAAGTTATTAATGCTTTTCACACTGTGTTTAAACATTTCTCCATATCTTGTACCACATGGATTTTGGTTATTTTGAAGACCAAGACTTGAATTTTAGAACCAAAAATTACTTGTGCTGATGGTTCTGGGGGTTTTTAACTCCTGTGCATTTGAGTCATAATGTTTTTGAATTAATTAAATTACAGGAGTGATCTGTTTTTTCAGGTCTTCCTCAGTTTTTTTTTAGTTAGAATTAAATGTTGAAGATAGTGTTTTAACAGAAGCTCAGTATTTGTTTTCTTCTTTGATACATGCAGTTTTTAACACTTGTTTGGCTTCCTTCTCACAGGAACTGATGTAATTTCTGGCCTGTGAAAGCCTTTTAAAAATCAATAATGTAATTAGTATTATAAAACATTATAATATTGATAATATATAAAATTATGGCAATACCGTTACTAGTACTAATTGAATTAATAAAATMAATTAAGGATTATTAATTTATTCACTTTATTTCAAGTTTCAGAGAATACCTGAATCCAGTCTGTAAAGTATGACTTCTGAATAACCTGACTACACCATAGTCTACAAAATAAAGTTTTAGGAAATAATGTTTTCTTGTACTGTTAACAGTGTGTCTTACTTGAAAGGTAAGACAAAATTCTAACTTCATAATCCAAGGTTTGAAAGTGTTACTCTTGCTACTTTGTTTTAATGAGATGTGGGAAGCCATGCAAGCCTTCCCCACCCAAGACTTTGATACCTTTTTGTATCTCATTCATTTGTTGAGGCTGCTGTGCCTTCCTTGCTGTACTCAGAGCTCACTCTTGGGTTTTCTTAAAGGTATTTTCTGAGAGGTTTTCTTTTTTCTAACATGTTAATGTATCTTACAGGGTCTTGGGAAGACACTGCAAACCATTTCTCTTCTTGGCTATATGAAACACTACAGAAACATTCCTGGACCTCACATGGTGTTAGTTCCCAAATCCACTCTGCAGAACTGGATGAATGAATTCAAGAGATGGGTACCAACACTTCGAGCAGTTTGTTTGATTGGTGACAAAGACCAGCGAGTAAGTTTGGATGTGGTGGTTTTTCCTGTGTATTTGTGTGTGAATCCAGCATRTGATCTTTCTGTCCTTTCTCTTTTCTTCCCTGGGGCTGATATTACTGGGATTTGTACTAGTTTAAGGCCTACAATGCTGCYGACTTGGGATATAACCAGCTTAGAATTCATTAGGTGTATTGCCCAGCTATTGCTTCATCACTTTATAATTTTCTTGTTCAAAGATTTGTTGTCTCCTTTCATGAAGGCAGGACACTGTGTAGACCAACAAAACCCCATGAGTTTTAGAACAGGGAAATTGTAAGAGTGCTGCTGTGTTCTTTTTGCTTTAGATTTGACAAAGCCTCTAACTAGCTGTCACCTTGTTGTCTAGGCTGCCTTTGTGAGAGATGTGTTGTTGCCAGGGGAATGGGATGTCTGTGTAACATCGTATGAAATGCTTATCAAAGAGAAGTCAGTATTCAAAAAGTTCAACTGGAGATACCTTGTTATAGATGAAGCCCACAGGATTAAAAATGAAAAATCAAAGGTAATTTGTTTTACACTGAGAACGAGATTTGTGTGGGTTATTAGGTGGTGATGTGGGGGTAGTAATGATTGTGTATTTGCTCATGTCTCAATGTCCTTCAGTTATCAGAAATTGTGAGGGAATTCAAGACTACAAAYCGGCTGCTATTAACTGGAACTCCACTTCAGAACAACTTACATGAACTATGGGCACTTCTCAACTTCCTTTTGCCAGATGTCTTTAACTCAGCTGAAGTAAGTTTTAATTTCTGCTAATTAAATTATTTTTGCTGGTTTTCCAGATTTAAAAACAGACCTGGATGTATATAGTTAGGGGTGCCAGTTACTGATAAATGATAGATTCACTGTTAGAAAAGTTTGTGTTGTAGAGCTTTTCATAAAAAACCAGCAAAATAGGGTAATTTGTCTGTTTCCTTACTGCCTATAAAAGTTGTATTTGTTCACCATTGTGTGATASCATCCCACCTTGAAAGGAAGCCTCTTACAAACTGTTGATTTTGTTKATACAGGATTTTGATTCGTGGTTTGATACAAACAACTGTCTAGGGGATCAAAAACTGGTGGAGCGCCTTCATATGGTAAGTCCTTCTGCCTTATGTACAAGTGTTATTTTTACCTGAGTTAAATCCTAAGCAGTTTTTCTAAAGCTTCTTGTACTAGAATATTAGGAAAAGAGAGATGATTCCAGAAACTTTCAGTCAAGCAAAATTAAGTCAAAGGACACAGAACCATATGGAAGATGATTTTGACCTATGAGTCTTCCAGAGAAAGCAGATGAATATCCCATGTATAGCAAATGATCTCTTCATTTAGGTTGCTTTTTCAGATTGTCTAATAATAGGTATTTGAGCTTCTGTGATAGAGAATATCTGATCCAWGTTTTGTCTATTGACCTGATCAGAGTTTCAGTTTCCAAAATGCATTTAATGATGAACCTCTTTCAGGTGCTTCGGCCATTCCTGCTCCGTCGCATCAAGGCTGATGTGGAGAAAAGCTTGCCTCCAAAGAAGGAAGTTAAAATTTATGTGGGCCTCAGCAAAATGCARCGAGAATGGTAATTAATGCACGTGCTTGATTGGGCTGTGGTTAAGGCTCACAAGGAATGTGCTGTCCATCACTTGAAGGTTGTGTGGAACTTTAATTCTGTCTAGTGCGCTCCCAATTTATGCATATTTTTTTGTGACACTGCTATGATGACAAAGCCATGCATGTCAGGGAGAGTTACCTGAACAAATGAGGGGAGGGTGATCTTGTGACTGCATTTGTTACTTAAAGACAGCCAAAATTCATTTTAGCATGAACAGAAGGTTTTTCCCTKCTTTGCTATAGGTATACCCGAATCCTGATGAAGGATATAGATATCCTGAACTCGGCTGGGAAGCTGGACAAGATGAGACTGTTGAACATCCTGATGCAGCTGCGGAAATGCTGCAATCACCCTTACCTCTTTGATGGAGCAGAACCTGGCCCACCTTACACAACAGACATGCATTTGGTCACCAACAGCGGCAAAATGGTYGTTCTGGACAAATTGCTACCTAAGTTGAAAGAACAAGGTATTCGTCTTGTTTCTGGGGTTTTCAGATTTTTTTGGTTCAGTGATGTTTCTGTGTCTCCTTGAGCAAAAACTAGGACATTTTAGCCAGGATTATTGTTGGTATGTGGTGTGTGTGTATATATATATATATATATATATGGTATGATACCAGCTTGGATCAATAGTCCGTTATTGGTGTTTTGATTTCTTTTTTTTAAAATTTTTTTCATCCCAGCTAAGTTGAGACCACAGAAACATAATTTGATTGGTGCTTTAGGTTTTCTTAGTGTTACTAGCTATTTGAGATAAAATAGTGTAATATTTTAGCCACACCTTTGATTTGCCATGGACTATTTCCGATTCAGAGTCCTCATGTGGGGTTAAAGTTAAATCCTTTGTGAAATATTGGTCTTTCTTACTGGATGTGATTTTATGCAACATCTGGGCTTTTTCAGTGTATTCTGTAAACACTCAGACGTGGCAGGGAACTCTTGAGTTGTTTTAAAGTTATTTGATAGTAGAGACAAAGCTCTGAAACACTTTACTGTAAAACTCACTTGCCACAGAGTTTTTGACTCTGGAATAAATTTTTAACTCTTTTTTTTTGAGTATTTTTGATTTTTTTTGAGTATTCTTACTGAAGTAACTTTACTGAAGGATCTGGAGATAAGTTTCTGAGTGGGGACACTTTGCAGAAAAACAAAACCACATCCAACCTCAGCCTCTGGTAATAAAAGATTAACTAGTACTTTGTATCTAGGTGTCATCCAAGCAGCTGTGGCCATTTAACTCAAGACCAAGARCCAAACAATTCAGTGGTTACTGTGCTTGGTTTCTTCCTGCTTATGAGGCTTATTGATGAGGTATTATAATTTATACTGGCCTGGTCTCAAATCAAATTATCATCTTAAACAAAAGAGTTCATTATTAGCCCTTGAGTCCAAAGGACCAAAAAAAAAGCACATGAGGAGAATGTAGGGGGAAGTAGCAACTTTGTTATAACCTGTGATTAACTTAAATTTCTCCAGTAGACTGGAAATGGTTGTGTATGGGTGCATAAATTACTGAACATTTGCATTTTTTTAAGTTGTTCTTGGCAAGTAAGTAAACTGATGAGTCTTTAAGAAGAATTCACTTCATCTAGAGACCTGTAATTCAAAACAAATACTTCAAAATTTTATTCTTTATACTTGATGATATTTTTATAATTGTGTTACCATCTTACTCTGCTGTGCCTGGGCACATTTTGTTAAAGAGTACAACAGAAAAGGGAAAAGGCATCCATTAGCAGCAACATACCAGAATAAGGCAAGCATGTCCCATGGCATGGACATGCTGTGACAGCAGAAGCTGCACACTGTGCACCCCTGCATTGTAGGTTGGGGTCTGAAATTTGAACTACCTTTTATCTTAGTACATGAAACGGCCCTCCTTCTTTTTTTGGTAGTGCAGACTTTCAGGGTTTGTTAAATCTTAGGTTTTGGTAAAAGCATAAGAAACGTTTTTACCCAAACAGGCTCAAGGGTTCTAATCTTCAGTCAGATGACAAGAGTCCTAGATATCTTGGAAGATTATTGTATGTGGAGGAATTACGAATATTGCAGACTGGATGGACAAACACCTCACAACGAACGACAGGTATTTACAATTTTAAATATTGTATTTAAGTAAAAATGCTACCTGTAAAACATTTTGTTCAACTGGTATGTTCTTTTCATTTATTTAGGCTTCCATTAATGCATTCAATGATCCTGACAGCTCAAAGTTTGTGTTCATGTTGAGTACACGAGCAGGAGGTCTTGGAATCAATCTTGCTACTGCTGATGTTGTAATTCTCTATGATTCAGACTGGAATCCACAAGTAGACCTCCAGGCTATGGTAAAATTCCAGATGGAAATTTTGTTTTTCTTTTCTTTCTCATAGAACTTTGCTAGAAATGTGTACTTTCAAAATAAATTGATATTTTCCGTTTTTAGCACAGGAGTAGGATTTGTAAGATCTATTTTCAGTTCAAGTGCAGCTTCCACTGTGTGGGACCATTAGTCCTTAGTCACTTTTGGGCTATACAATGTTTTATGCAGTGGGAAATTCTGGATGTATGCTGCACCTCTTAATATTAATGAAAATAGCCTACTTAATTTAAAAAAATGAAATAATTCTAGGCTGTTAATCCCACAATTATAAAGCTTTAAAGCTTTACTGTTGCAGGGAGTGGAGGTGAATGTGTTTACACTGTTTTTCCTGAGACCTGGAAAATGAGATAYAGGAAAGTTGAATTAAACTTTTCAAAAACTGCTTTTATGGTGATGGGAATTGAAGGAGCTCCTTTTGGCAGCTATCTTTAACTTTTTTTTTAAGTAGATTTGCATGCATCTCCACCCGTGAAACATGTCAAGGACATTAGCAACCACCTAAGAAAGCAAAGCAATTTAAAAACTGCCAGTGTTTTTTTTTAACAAATGAGGCCTTTCAGTGGCAATTCTTGGAAATGTCTTTAATTATTTYAGTTAACTTCTAGGGTCTTGAGTATTCTGGCAAAAATTACATCAAGAGAATGATGGAACTGGTGTCTGGAAGCTCAAGTGAGACAGTTCCAGCTATCACTGTAGGTCTATGTTAAGAATACTGATTCTGACAGTGGTTCATGTTTTGCCAGTCAGGGGAGGCACAGGGTATTGTATTTTTCTTGAAATATTCGTGGCACAACTGAAGGATTTTGAGAAAGGCAGCATTTGGTCTGTACAGTGATGATTTCTTCATGCTCTGATTTTACAGAAGATTGCTTAAGGTCAAGAGCATTCATGTCTTTTCCCTTGTGTGATTTAACAAGAAGACACAAAACATGTTGTTTTTTAACTATGACACATAGAGACAGACTCATTGTCAATGTTATTGAAAAAAAAACTCCAAAACTTGCAGTATATATGAAAGTGTAATATCTTGGGTAGCCATGGATAGCTGTAAAGATTTAAATAACCTATCCTGTTATCTTTTGTAAATTATTGTGCTGGAAATGCTGAAAATCATAAGACTAGTTATGTACTGATTCTGGAAAACAAATTGAATTTTTTGTTACTGTTTTGGCCAGGATCGAGCACACAGAATTGGYCAAACCAAGACTGTCCGGGTGTTCAGGTTTATTACAGACAACACAGTGGAGGAAAGGATAGTGGAGCGTGCGGAAATGAAACTCCGCCTGGATTCCATAGTCATCCAGCAAGGCAAGTGTATGAAGGCTCTTTGTATCTAGGATGCAATTGTCTTCYTTTCCTGTTGTAAACCATGGTGGAATCAGCCAGTAAGCAGCAGTGGGAATGTTGCTTTTGGCCTCAGCTGAGCTCTGAAGAGAGGGTTCAAAGGTCTCATCCACTTGAAAATGTATTTAACTGTAAAAGTAGGCATTTCCTCACTTATTTTTTGCTTACCTCCCTAGTGATACATGCATGCAAGTGGATACAGTCAGATTTGTTTTTTTAAAGCACTCAACTGCTCCTTTAAACTGGGGAAATGAATGCCTTTCCTTTTTCTAACAGATGGAGAAAAGTARTATAACCTTGGCTGACTTGTTTGGAATGAGTAATACATAGCTTTTATGTGRAAGTATAAGGGGGAGAAAAATCACATATTGCTCCATCCATAATATAAACTCATTTAGTTAGTTGCTATCCTCGAGCATTTTTATCTTTAGGAAGATTGGTGGATCAGAATCTGAATAAACTTGGAAAGGATGAAATGCTGCAAATGATCAGACATGGAGCAACACACGTGTTTGCCTCAAAGGACAGTGAGATTACAGATGAAGATATTGATCACATTTTGGAAAGAGGGGCAAAGAAGGTGAGAATGTTTGAAAAGGGGAAGCCCGCCTGTAGATTTAAATGTGATGGCAAGATAGTGTGTCTCTGGATGATAACTTGTATCCAAGCTGGAGAGAAAAGGGGTTTTGCCGTGGAGGGTTTTTGTGATGCTCAGTCGTGTTTGTTTTTTTCTGATGTTGTCAATAAGATGTTTTATAGTCAAGTACCTTCTAGAATGGCTCCTCTTCTTTCTGGCAATGGGATGTTTTAAAATGAAGTACCTTTCAGAGTGGCTCCTTTCTGGGAATGAGGTGTTTAATAATGACGTGCCTTCCAAAATGGCTCCCGTTCTATCTGGGAATGAGATGTTAAATAATGAAGTACCATCCAAATGGCTACTGTTCTTTTCTGTATCCCCCGTCCAAGACTGCGGAAATGAACGAAAAACTTTCAAAGATGGGTGAAAGCTCCCTTAGGAATTTTACTATGGATACTGAATCTAGCGTGTATAATTTTGAAGGGGAAGACTACAGAGAAAAACAGAAGGTAATGTTTTAAGTTTCTTTTGGAGGAATGCACTAAATTGCATGTTTTAATGGTACTTATTTAAGAGGTGTTGGGTAAAATATAGTGTCCTCTATGAGAATAGTTTAAATACAGACACTTATAATACTTAAAATGAAGTAGATGTAGATATAATTTTATATAAAAACTTGTGTCTGCTCTGAGGATTTTGCAAGACTTAATTTTTGGTTTTTGGGGTGGTGGGTTTTGTTTTTTATAGTTGGCATTTACAGAGTGGATTGAACCACCTAAACGAGAAAGAAAAGCCAATTATGCTGTRGATGCTTACTTCAGAGAGGCTCTTCGAGTCAGTGAACCTAAAGCACCCAAGGTGAGTTGACTAATTAAAAGAAATAAATTGTTTAAAYATGCATGGTAAATGACTARAACTAAGCAGCAAATTGGTCTTWAGCCATAAAAACTGCTCTGTTCACWTCTATAAAGTGGAGAGACTWTTTCAATTTCCAGAAGACTTGAGACAAACTTCTTTGAAAAAAATGTAAGAACAGGATGAAACTTGTAAGGTCTTAGGAGGGAGGGTAAGATCAGGTTTTTTCTTGTTTTTATCTAAGTAGCTGTAAATTTTCCTTACCTGTGGAAGATTTCCCTATTGGCAATTTAAACATGTGCGACTTTTCCCCCTGCCACTTCCCCCTCCTCCCAAAAGACCTCTCTTCCCCTTCTCTCACTGATGTTTTACTTTTAGAGTTCTTTGCAGTGGTTGTTGTCTCTTGCATGGTGTGGCTGGGGTTTTTTTCCCCAGGTTAAGATTGTGCATTTTTGTAACAATAAAACTTTTTGTTTGCTCATAAACTTATATCACTTCCTGCAAGGAAGCAGATTCTGAATGTGAAAGGGAGTCAAAAGCAAACTTTGTGTTTCAGGCTCCACGGCCTCCAAAACAGCCAAATGTACAGGACTTCCAGTTCTTTCCTCCTCGCTTGTTTGAACTATTGGAAAAAGAGATTCTCTACTACAGGAAAACAATTGGCTACAAGGTAACTGAAGAATTTCCTTGGAGAGTTGGRKTTATTCAGTCTGGAAAAGAGAAGGCTCTGGRGCAACCTGATTGCAGCCTTYCARTACCTGAAGAGGGCTTAAAGGAAAKTTGGAGAGGGACTTTTTACAAGGGAAYRGCTTTAAACTGACAGAGGACAGGTTTAGATRGRATATTGGGAAGAAATTTTTCACTTWGAGGTKGTGAGGCACTGGYACAGGTTGCCCAGAGRAACTGGGTGCCCCATCCCTGAAGTGTTCAAGGCCAGGTTGGACAAGGCTTTSAGCAGCCTGGTCTACGTGGAAGATGTCCCTGCCTTTGGCAAGGGGTTGAAAATGAGGTGATCTTTAAGGTCCAGTCCCTTCTATGTGATTCTCTAAATTCACACATTGGAAGAGTTTACTGCAACAGTAGGGAGAATGTGTGCTTTTCCAGACTTTCACAATAATTTAAATGGAATAAAACCATGTTCAGATGAAGAAATTATTAAATCATATTAACAGAAAAGTGATGATGAGCAATTATCTGTGAAAAATTAATTCAGTTTTACAAAATGTGAAACCTTTCAGGTACCTCGTAATCCTGATCTCCCAAATGCAGCCCAAGCACAAAAGGAAGAGCAGCTTAAAATTGATGAAGCTGAACCTCTTAATGATGAAGAACTAGAAGAAAAAGAGAAGCTTCTAACCCAGGTATTGTTTGGTCTTCAGTGAGACTGAAATCAGCTTGTTATGTGTTTTAAGCATTATGGAAACTTTTCTTGGTCACTGATTCACATGTGCCACAGTTAACACATCTGCAAATTTTGGTTCTGACTGAAAAGAGTGTTAGCATTAGGTTTGTCATAGGCCTGGATATTTTTGAGGAATGTGCACCAAATTAGTGCWCTTGGATTCTCCTGAATCCTAGTCTGGCATTGACTGTGATCTGTGATGTCTTTCCTTGGCTGTGGGACCTTGCAGACTCTCTGCAGAGCTGGGTGTGCTGCATTCCACATTTCTTGATGCCTCAGTTTCTYACCCATATGGAGGTGAACCCTGGAGTCTGAATGATCAGTTTTYCTAAACTTAAACTCCATCTGGTAGTGGATAGTGCCCTTCTCTAAAAGAGGATATGAGCTGAATAGGTATATAATTAGGAAGCTTGTATATTTAAATAATTTAAAACAGGTTAATGCCTGATATGCCTTATTTGGATATTGTATTTACACRTTGTATTTTGGCAGGGGATCGGAATTACAGGACAGGATTTCTTGCTTGCGTAGTAATGAGCTGGAACAGCTCACTGTGGAGACACCAGAATGACAGAGGTCAGGAATCAGTACAGTCCAGTAAGCTGTGGCTAAATCACAACATGGCTGGCAGAACTTGCTACTTCCAACTACTTGTAAAAGTTGTTGGTAATATGAAATGAACCTGCTTTGGCAGCTCACAACTTCAGCAGTTCTACTTGTGTCCCTGCTGAGTGTCATCACCACAAGAGAGCTTTACTCCTGAAGGAGAGTGACCAGGTTCCATGGCTGTCAGGCACTTGGGGGGCCTTCTTGACAAAACAAAACTGCTTGCTTCTCTTGAACAACTTTTTTTTTCTTAGAAAGCAATCCCACACAGAGAATGTTAGGAGAAGGGATTAATTTATCAGCTGAAAACTTACCTGAAATTACTRGGTAACTAGAGAACTAGTGCTTATCATTATGCAGTATTTAAATGGGGAGACTATAGTGACTGCGGTATAAAAGCAGTTTCCTACTAAATTAAAATGCAGAGAAAGAAAAGGTTTAACACTGTTGAAATGATGAAGTGTTACAGGCAATTTAAAGAAACSTGTTGAATCAAATTTGGAGACGGATAAATCTTGAGCCTCTGTGCAATGTTTCCTCTCTATTTTTGTGCAGGGCTTCACTAACTGGAATAAGAGAGATTTCAACCAGTTCATCAAAGCCAATGAAAAGTGGGGCCGTGATGACATTGAAAATATAGCACGAGAAGTGGAAGGAAAAACCCCAGAGGAAGTCATCGAGTATTCAGGTAACTTAGTTCTGTACTCAGCTCTGAGAGTATCTAACTCTGCTTGCCTACTTGGAACTGCCTGTCAACATGGTAACATCTTACTGCCAAGCATTTCTGACAGTGCTATTGAAAATTTTCAGGGTAGAATTCTACTAATTGGGTTCAGCTCTACTAATCTGGACTTTACTATCTTTAGGGCCTGAGTAATTAAGGCTGTACTAAAATGCATGTGTGAACTCTTGCTGAGCCACTTCTCTATATCCTAAATCTAACTGGATAGCACTGTTTTCAGTTCTTGTTAATTTTTGCAAAAGGAAATGCTGAGAAACAATGCTTAKCTGAAGAGATTTCCCTTTTCATTGTATTCACTTACCAGTAGTTAACCTTTACCACCTCCTCCTCCTTGAGAGCAGGACACAGTAAATATCATGATGGAACATACAGTAACCTGGGTTTTGTAACCTGAGTCCACTTGGCTGCTTACCTCATATGATTTAGAACTGTTTCTACTGTAGCATAGCTACAAGGTCTTGGCGCTGCATTTCTAAAGGTACAGATCAATTTGTAAATGGGAAAAAATCTTATTTAAACACTTGCTCGTCTTTGGCCACTCAGTCGCCTTCTTGCTTCTCTTAGTAAAACTGTATTGCTGTTACATCAGTTTTCTTTAGAAGAGACTTTTTTTCCTATTAGGAGACTGACACACAGAAATCTTTCTGGCCTGTATTGCACCTAATTGAAACTGAAAATTCATATATCTACCCCCTCCAAAACAGCATTTATAATACTGCAGCACATGATACTAGAAGGGAAAGTTCCTTATCAGCTAAAGGCATGTCTGTTGTTACACAGCAGTAAGCTCTGGTAAAAGGAAAGAACAGCTAACGTCCTTTTTTAAGGTAAAATCTCTGACTTCTAYGACATGTGATAAGAAAGTAACCAATTGTTCTTTTCCTAGCTGTGTTCTGGGAAAGATGCAATGAACTCCAAGACATAGAGAAGATCATGGCTCAGATTGAAAGAGGAGAAGCCAGAATTCAGAGACGAATCAGCATAAAAAAGGCTCTCGACACCAAGGTGAGTTTGCTCTGTTTGCTGCTTTCTTTCCTGGTGCCAGTGAGGGGAGATGCAGGGCCCATGTCTGGTCAGTGCTGCTGATATATGAAGACATGTTGAGCATGAYTTTGGCCTCTTTCCATAAGGCTCAGGATTGCTTCCTATGGCTTTTTCATCCCACAGAAGTGCTGTGATGACTACCTTAGTTATGGCCTACCCTGGTGTTTGTAACAATCATCTGTATTACAATTACAGCACACAGTTCAGAGTGCTTTGTAACAAATYCCTAATAGTACAGGCTTTGGGAAGGAGCACAATTCCTTCTGGACACATGTAACTGAAAATAGGAGAGGGAGAGGGATGCAAGATGGAGAGAGAGAAAGAGATGGAGAGACAAATGGGAGGAGAGGAGAGATGGGGAGGGAGACAAAGGGGTAGAGAGATGGGGGAAGAGAGGTAGATGGAGAGAAGAGAGAAACAGRGRGASASRKGKRGAGAGAKAKRGRGRGMKMKARAMASAGACACACCTGTTTCGAGCACTTAAAAAACCAGACCTATCCAACAGAGCAGGCCTTTGTTCTTGTCTGTGTTTCACCAACCAACATTTAGTAGTGATTTGTAGTAAGTTAAAAAATTTTATCAGAGCTTTTTCCCCCCTGCAGGTTTGCTGAGTTAGTTGTCTTCTAGGGGAGAAAAGAGTTGGGGTCAGTAAAGCAGAACGCAGCTGAACCATGTGGTGTGCTTTCATTCATGTACCTTTTTACTTGTACTCTGATTTTACCAGTTCCTGAAGATTGTGTGTTCRAAAGGATCATTGCCTTTTGAGTCCTGACTGACCTTGCCTGTTTTCAAATGTAACAAAAGTGCCATTAATTAAAAGATTAGAAAGCTGTCTGTTGTCTAAACCAGAATTTGCAAGTTTAGATAGCTTTGATAAATGAACTGTCCTGAACCTACAGTCTTTTTTGTTATGGTGACTTAGCATGGGAGATCATTAAAAATCAATTTTCTGTCTTTATGTGATGTATTGCTTTCATACAAAAGACTTCCATGCTAATTCTGACCTATTTCTTAGCTTTATGTGGTCTTATTTGTTTTGTTCAGATTGGGAGATATAAAGCCCCTTTCCACCAACTAAGAATATCCTATGGTACTAATAAAGGGAAGAATTACACTGAAGAGGAGGACCGCTTTCTAATCTGTATGCTTCACAAACTAGGATTTGATAAAGAAAATGTCTATGATGAATTAAGACAATGTATCCGAAACTCGCCGCAATTCAGATTTGACTGGTTTCTCAAGTCCAGAACTGCAATGGTATATACATGTATATATATTGATTTATTTTTTTTTTCATGAATGCCTATGCCAATGTGATTRTACCCCAGGCTAATTAAATAGCTGCTGAAATACTGAGGTAGGTGCATGGGAACAAGACATTACCTTTTAATAACTTTGCAACARCTGTAGCGGGTGGCAAATGCAGTTAAAATGGGAGAAGTTTGAAATTCTAAGGTACAGTTTTCCAATTTGAGTTAAATGCAAATGTGTTTTAAAAAGCAAACATCTGTGACTGAATCCATTCCTGTTAAGCCAGCCAGGAAGTAAGTATCACAAAACATTTTATTCTATGTTACTCTGACAAGATCCAGTGAAACACTTATCTACACACCAGCATTTATAATATTCTAATAACAGTTTTACATCAAGTGGCTGCCTAAGRTACTGATTGAATATTTATGTAATGCAGGAGCTTCAAAGGAGGTGTAATACTTTAATCACTCTCATTGAAAGAGAAAACATGGAACTGGAAGAAAAAGAAAAGGCAGAAAAGAAGAAACGTGGACCAAAACCATCTTCGGTAAGATTTAAAAGGCATTTCTGTGAAAAACCTCACTTGAAAAGTGTTTTYCCAAGTGTCTAGGACAAGTGATATCTAAAGGCATCTGAAGCCAACAACTTAGAGAGGAATGTTAAAAGCTGCCTAAAGTTCACRCTGGTGTTCAGCTAGTACAGTTGAGGATGTCAAGTAAAGGAAAAAGAGTTCTTGAGGGTAGCTCACATGCTTTGGMTCATTAAATTGGTACACTGCATAGGTTTACCCTGGTAAATACACTAGAGATGTGTCTGGCCTTTTGATTTATATAATCTATTAAATCATCCACAGATCTGTTTACAAATGGGCCTCTGGAACTAATTTGGGAAAACGGCACAAATGCTTAACAACTCCCTTTGCTGACTAATCTTGAAGCATTGCTAATATGCAGGCCTGTTCTGTAAATAAAATATCACCTTTACCTGTTCTCTTACCTCCATTTGTTGTTCCAGTTGTTGTTGCCTAGAGCTGTTGTATCAAAAACTTAAAAGCAAAACTTACTTTGCAGATGTGCAGAAATCAGTAAAATTAGTAGTGGTGGATTATTAAGTTTCTTTGACCTGTTCACAGAATATTGAAATGSATATTTAGAAGTGTATTTTCATAAATAGGAAGCTTTATAATGTCCTTAGTTGCTTTTATACATGTTTTGCCTCTGTGAGATCATGCTCTTCCAGACTTGGAGAATGGAAAACAACAGAAAAGATGCACTTAATTATCATATCCCACATTTGCAATTTATCACATTTTAAAGCTGTAAATCTTCTCCATCGGTTTTGTTTAGAAACATTGCTTGCTTACAACCTTTTTGTGTCACAGTAACTTACTATCAAATCTTACCTTGCAGGCACAGAAGCGCAAAATGGATGGTACTCCTGATGGGCGTGGGAGAAAAAAGAAGCTAAAGCTGTGAATGCAGAATTTTTTTAATCTCTAAATTTAAGAAGTAGTTCTTTAATTTACGGGTCTTCATAAGATGTACTGTATAATGCTTAACTATTTTAAAGAACATTGGGTTCATCTGTTTATTGAACTAGAACATAGTACTTAATTGTAGTTTCACTTTTTTAAATGCAACAGCTGTGCTGAATTTTTTTTACCATTAACACTTGAAGTAATAAATTGTCTTCATTTATTAATAAGGCTTCTTGTGACTTTTTTTTCATTAATGTTTCCRCTTGAATACATATTTCTTTAGTCATCCCCCAGTTTGTTTCCCCTTAGGGTGTTGTGAACATTGTGATCAATAGAACTGTTTAGTGGTGGGTTTTCTTAGTACAAGCCACGACTCAAACTCAATTTCTGGAAATTTTGTGGCCCTGACTTTACTGAACTTAATTTTACTGTACAAATATGTTCAGTTCTTTGAAATTTGTGGAAAGGCTGGTTATTTACCTCAAGAATAATGATTGGAACAAAACTGTYACTCTTTCTGCTTAAAATCAGCCAGAAGAAAGGCTGGTCAGTCATGCTGAGTTCAGTACTTCATAAGAATGCCCTAAGCATGGCAGAATTGGGTCTGTTGGCAAACAGCCATGAAGCCAAACAGAAAATGTGGCAGTTAGGGAAACAATGCCCTTCTCTCACACACTCAGCTGTGGTAAATCCAGAGAGATGGTCTTGACTAGAGTGAAATGAAGTGGTGGTGACTCCAGCTGTGCACAGCTGTAATTGGCAACCCTCACTCTGCCCTGAGCCAGTTAAACAGTGCCATGCATAAGTGACCTCTRTATTGTCCCTTTCTGGTGCTGTATTCATCATGGACTGACTGAGATGCCTTCATCTAATGTAGCATCATTTTGGAATTTATTAGAGAAAAAAAAACAAAATGGAGGAAATGCTCATAATCTCTGCTCAGTTTTGGCCTGTTAAGAATACATATCTAAAGGCAGCAGTTTTGCATAAACAAATGATGAAAAGTCATCTTTGCTGAAGTGTCACAGACACTGATTTCCTGTACAGCAGCRCAGTTCCTACTGGCACAGGGCATGAGTTTCTATTTGCCAGTGAGTGACTTGCAAACACCAGCTGAGAACAGCCTCAGTAACCATTCAGCTCTTCAAAAAGTCCAGTATGATATGTGTAGCAGTGTTACCAGCCAGTCCACAGCATGTTGCAAGTTAAATTGGTATGGCAGCCCTAGAAGAAATCATTTTGACTCCTTACATTCAGCATACCCTAAAGGAAAAAAGTAAATGTTAAAGCCTTACGTTAAAAGCATCCATTTTCACAAAAAAACCCCAACCAAATACCATCAAAAAACCCCAAACCAAAATAAGCCATGATCACTTGTTTTAGTCTAAATAAAAACGTTTATTGGAAGGGGAAGATATAGAAGTAGCTAAGCAGCTCTTCATTTGTAATGATTGTCAAGTGCCCACATTCAGTAAGTGAAAGGAGCTAAACCTTAATCTCCCAAATGCCATCCTACAACATAAAGATAATTCGGGTTTTTCTTTTTTAACAGGTAAAAAACCAAGCAAAATACTTCATGTGTAGATTATTCAAGTCAGTCCCCCAATGTCATCTGGGAAAAGATAAGCTGCTTTTTTGGAAGTATTTTCCTGTACTTTAATGCTATTAACAAACAGTCTGCAATTATTGTACAATGTGGGAAAGTAGTTGTAATTATTGTCCTGAAATGCTAGAATCTATTTAAAGATGTTCGAAAGCACTGAAAGCATTGATACATTATTTTTTCTAGTGTGGCTTTACAATACAGTTCTAATTTTCACTGACCACATGCCATCTTGCAGATAACTGCAATTACAATGTGAGTTTTCTGTCCATATGGCTGGGGTCCTCATTAAAATTTGAGAACACTGTCTGCCATCTTAAAAAAAAAACCAAACAAACACTTAGAAAGCCCCAACAAACCAGAAACCTCCATCATGCACATTTACTATAAAATAGAAAATAYCAAGTATCAGATCCATCCAGACCGAGGCCCCAGGTCTGCTGCAAAATGCATTTTCACAGCAGAAAGAGGCACTTGATCTTTCCTTAGAGGAGACTRCTGAAGCAGAGTAGATAAAAAATTGTCTAAGAGCTTGTTTACCCTGAGTGTCAATGCAGATACACTATTGYATTTATCTAACAAAACACTAATTTAGGCAAAATCTCCACCTCAGAAGACCCAAAAGAGACTTTGGGAATTTGAATTAATCTAACTTAAAGCAGGATGTATGATTCTCTCCTTTTATTTAATATCATATACACATCATTTTTTTGAGTTACAAGAAAATCAAGTCTAATTCTTTAGGTTTTTTTCCTTTGCAAAAAGGCCCCAAGATGTAAAACTGCCTGCTACCATCCCATGCATGCTTCGTTTACATACCAGGATCTTACCTCTGTGCAAGAGGGAGGGTGAGTGAGCCAGGCATCCATCCCAGACATCCATCCCTATTCCTGATGGCCTGGGCTGTGTTTGGGCACTGCCCCAGGCCAAAGCAACATCTCAGAGCTGCAGCTGAAGGAGTCACAGAGATTCTGAACTGGATCCACCACCACTCACCCATAGATTTCAGATCCTGGCAAAGCAGATTCATGCCTTTTACTTTACACCAKTTAATCTAAAATTATTAAATCAACTTGTTACCAAGCTCTTGTTCTCAAAAATTCTCAGGTGAGGAATTACCTTACTATTGTATTTCTTTTTGCATGTGAAGGCAGTGTGTTCCATGACTATTACTGCTGGTTTGTCATGGGCTTTAGTCTTATTTTCTATTATAACCCATACTGAACTGTGGCTGTTGCAGTGCAGCTCTTTTTAAGCAAGTTCCCCCTTCTCTTCACTAGAGGGCAACCCATAACCAAAGATAAACAACTACTAGCCTGGTTACAKTACAGCCAGCAAAACAATGTTCTTGACAGGACAGCTGGGTTTTAGACTGATAAATCAGGGACCAGTTAAAACCAGAATTATTTGTGGCCCAATATTGCCATTACCAGAGGTTCCCCTGGAGCCATATACAGCTCCCATCAGTGAGTGAGTTCWGTTGGTTGTGAGCACCTTCCCTGAGCTGGAATTCAGAACAAGGTTGAGTCTGAGCACAATTGAGAACAGTTTCGTGACCAAGTGGAGAAGCCTCAGTGTACAAGTACTCAATTCCTCTATTTCTGACTGGAATTAACTGAGCAATGAAGTTTGCTTTCAGGAAAATGATTTATTAAAATTAGTTATTTTGTATTCCCCAAAGGAAAACATTTTAAAAAAAGAGTAATGCTATTTAAAGTGTATAAAGACAACCAAATTGAAGCTGCTGTTTTTCTTGATTTAGAAAATTAATTCTTCAGAGGTGTATTACCTCTTTAGAAGTGTTCTGTACTGTTTTCACACAAAAAAAAGTAACCAAATAACAACTGGTCTCAAAGCCACAAGCTGCCAGCTCATTAATTATCTATTTTTCTGGCAAAATAAGGCCTTATGCTGCATGCAGAATGCTTTATTGTAAAAGATTGTAACATTTAATTTCAGAAAATTTTCGTTTCTTATAGGTAATGGACAAGGTACAGATAAGAAAAAAGTTACTCACATTAAGAACTAAGACTCTGTCCTTCATTTGTCTGATGATTTTCCCAAAATTTGCAAGAAAAGAGTACTCCAGAAGCCTCTGCTTACKGAAGGAGACAATTTAGTAGAACAGAAAATTGATGAGCAACTTGTACTATGCACAACACTAATTCTTCATCAATTACTTATTTCAGAACTGGGAAAACTGGAGCAGCAGGTATATTATCCTATTAAAGTGAATATATTTTCTGGAGTTTTTAAGAGATACTAAGTGCATTCTAAGAAATCCATTTTTTATGTTGAGTATTTAGTACTTTTAGTCTAAAACAAATGGGAAAACTTTATTCCACAAAGCCATAAAATCTCTCAACTTCCTTTCTGTAATTTGTAGGAGGAGTATGAAGGGGCAAGTGCTAGGAAAAATAATTCACATTAYGTACTTTACACTTGCATCTTTCAGAGAAACAAAGAACACTGAAAATTACAACAAACTGTAACTTAAAAACAGGACAATAAGAAATTAGAAGGTTGCAGTTACAATCATAGAATCACAGAATGGCTTGGGTTGGGAGGGACCTTAAAGRTCATCWCGTTCCAACCCCCCTGCATGGGCAGGGACACCTTTCACTATCCCAGGTTGCTCAGAGCCCTGGTCTTGAACACTTCCTGGGATGAGGYATCCATAACTTCTCTRAGCAACCTCTTCCAGTGCCTCAACATCCTCACAAGAATTTCTTCMYAATATCAAATCTAAACCTTTTCTCTTTCAGTTTGAAGTCGTTCCCCCTTTTACTCTTTTAAATAGTCTCTCTTTATGTTTAACTCTTGTCAAAAAGAATTTCATAAAAAACTTGAGTTTCAWAAGAGACACACAACTTCTTTTAGTGTTTTCCTATAAAAACTGCACCAGTTTACTGCTTGCTTTCTTCTATTACTCCTAAGCAAGGATTGATGTCATGCCAAGTGTTGTAAGACCTTAAGAAAAAGAATTAGATTACTTCAAGTAGGTRAAGCGGGCCATGTGCTTGGCATATGGATCCTGCTACTACAAAAAATGGATTTTTTTTTTCTGTATCCCTTAAAGACAGTATGGATATATATTTAGCAGTGCTAAACCAGTAAAAAATATTACATTAATAATCCAAATGACAGGACACTTGTTATTCTCTGATGAAAAGTCCATCCCACTAATATCTCAGACTTTGGTTTCATTTGGGTGGTTGGCACCATTCCTATCAAGCCCTTCAAGTGAAATTATGTTTCTTTACAGCAGCTGTGCTGTAAATGAAAGCATATTTGCAGTTGGATTTGATTTGATGGGTAGCTAAAATTTCCTGAAAGGGGTAAGAAAGATAGAAAGCAGTTCAGGGGAATAAACAGTGAAGGAGATAAAAGGAGTGAAAAGTTGAAGAAGGACAAAAGGAATTAAAAACAAAATCCCCCAGGTCAGAAAAAGAAAGTAGATACCTGTAYGAAATAGAAACAGTTGCAAATGTTGGAAAAGTTGCAAAGTGAGATGAGAGAGAGAGTAGAAAATCTAAATTAATTTGTAACTTTAGCTAAAATATTAAGGCACAGTAAAGTAAAATCTGGGTCCTCATCCCCCAATGACAAAAAAAAAACCTTCAAAATCACTAGGCAAGAGATAGAAGSCAGGTCAGGAAATGTGAGTCGGCTGGGATCTAGACTGTTTTTGTCTTTATTTTGAAGGAAGTCATGCTCCTCTGAAAAAAAAGTGAAAAACCCTCCAAGTCCTTTTTCACTTGACTTTGATGGGCCTTGGATCAATGCTAATTGCACAACATATTCAGAGCCAAGTTCAAAGAAGAGTTAAACAAAAGGTTTTATTTGCACAAGTAGTTTCATTGTGCCTCAAACACGGCTGATCAGCTTCCTTCCTACAGTCCTGTTCCCCCTTATTCCCCCACAATCCACAGTATTTCAATGTGAAAGCAAGTTATGAATAATCGTCATAAAATAGTCAATAAAACACGGCTGCTTGACATCACGATGGAGATTCTGGAATCTTGGTTAATCACCCTGCAAGTTCAGTATTACAGCAGCGTAACTACAACTGAAAAATGAAAGCTCACCACTTCTTCTCTATGTTCTACATCTCTTCCATTAACAATATGGATTCCAAATGTGGTCCAAGAACATTTTTGCTCGACATTCACATAAAAGCATAAGGAATTCATAGGTAGGAGACAGTTCAAACCGTGGTGCAACACAACATACACAGCTGGCTCCTTGAGTCTACATCTTGGTCATTAAAAAAAAACAAAGGTAGCAAACAAACAGAAGATTGCAAAAAGAGTTGCTCCAACAGGGTTTTAAGGGGGAAAATTAAATCTCTACCCATTCCATTAAAAAATAAATCAGTACTTTCAAATAGTTTCACATGTTTCACATTGAACATGGCTGCCAGCATTAGGATCATGTGGATAGATGACAAGCACTCAAACTGCKGACATCTATTCTAATTCATTGGTCACATCAGCACCAGGTTGGATCATTCTCCAAGTTGTCTATCACTGTTACTCCCCACAGACACCAGGCTAAACAGACACACTTTTTAAATGTTTAGCCATTAATTGAATTCAGATAGCAAGGGTTTAAATAATAGAGGACATTTAACCCCTGTGGGGCAGTTATTTGAAATATACAATTAGATATACTTGCAGGAGGTCAAAGAGATCAAGTATCAGAATTTAGACTTTTCTTTCCCAGCTTTCCACATTTAGGTTAGCACAAAAATGCTGGTTTATGTAGAAACTTTTTTCTTGCATGAGTTTATCCAAGAGTTATGGTTTGAGTTGTACTGAGTGAGAACCTGGCTATGTCAGCTCATCTCCTAAATCATATGGGATAAGACAAACAATTCAATTTCATGAATGAAAGGGAGTGAGCTGGCTGGAAACAACAGGGTATTTTTCCAGCAAAGACTTTTTCAGAGTTCTTTAATGAAACAATTTGTGTTGCCTTTATAATTTCAGTCTCTTAAAGAGTGACAGCTGAAGATTTCCATGATTATCTGACCTAGCCATGGAACTGGAGTTCTTCCTGAGCCTGTTGAAGCCCTAAATTCCATTCCAACCAAAGAAGGACAATTTGGATCAGAAAGCTCTATGTCCAGCATGAAATCTTCTCATAGAATGTATCAAAACCATAACAACTGGCCTAAAAGGAGACACTAAAACTTGAAAAGCAAAAAAAAGTAGCTCCTATCATGGATCATTGCCTTATCTTCACTGCATCTTCTGCAGCAGTCACCCTCTACAGCACATGGACAGAGTAGCCCTCATGTGTGTATATATTTTCATTCTCCTAAAGTACAAACAAGAAGTCTCACAGTGATGTTCAAATGTTGAGAGCAGCAGAAAAAGAGCAAGAAAGAAACCAAATTAATACAACAAAATGACAAAATGGTTTAGGATGGAAAAAAACTAATTTATATCTTGATTTCCTTAATTTTCCAAAATGACATCATGTGGTTGATTTATTGCATTTTTCACTTTCCATTCCTTGCCAGAAACTGAAAATACTCAAGAAAAACTTGATATGGAATTCCGTCTTCTCTCGGAAATGTTTCTGATGTGGAGTTGCAGTGTAGCAATTAAATGAAAAGAAGATTGTGCAGATCACAGGCATCTGATCTCCTTAAAAGTTCATCTGGTCATTTTTTTTCAGAACACAGTGAATTAGGTGAACTCCCTGATTTGTTCAGCAAATTAGGAATCCTAACAATCAGTGATTTGCGCCACAGCAGTGATGTGCTGTTTTTGACTATTCAGTTTAATTGTGTCTCTTTGGCTGAGAGGATTCAATCCTGCATTCACCATGGGAGCCAGAGCAGGTTTGGCCTCCCATTTCTTCCTCTCAGGGAGGGAACCSTTTTTGCCTCCTCGTGCTGAAGCTGTTGAGATGAGTCTCTAATGTGCCAGATGTTCCTGGAGCTGCTGGCAGAGCCCTGGGAGCAGCCCTTGCTGCAGCAAGGATGAATCCCTGCCCTTC